>NW_027658429.1:120000-142309 GCF_041902795.1 Electrophorus electricus
GATAGATACTATATGTACAGTACTATACAGTATAGAGAGTCATTATCTAGAATGAAACAACCAAGATCCAGGATTACACCAGGTTGATGGCCCCAAGGAATGAAGTGCTTAGTGAGTACCTCAGACAGCAGAAACCCAAGGATAGAAATGAGGAGGAGCAGAGACCATCATAAGCGGAAAAATCCCTGCTAGGTATGAACCAGTTGTCAGAGAAAGTGCAAGTGCTGAAGTTTTTTATTTGCACACTAATATTCATAATCCGTTGAAGGTCATGTTGGATGATGGTACCATGGAAATTGTGTGACCATTGGCCATAGAGGGAATGTATACTTCAGTCAGTACAATAGAAGTAAACTCAGACCTTATCTGACAAACCACATACTTGTGTTATGTTGTGTAGTTGGTTTTAGCCTCTTCTGTTACTATTTATCTTGACTCCAGTCCCTTCATTTCACTGGTCTGGAGATGTTTATGGAAAAGTAAAACTAAGCATGTTCACCTTTTTTTATACAATTATGTAAACTAAACTGTAGAATTGTGTGCAGCACAAAATAAAAAAAAAACCCTTAGATTCAGATCTGTTGTCTGCTCTAGAGTCATAAAATACAGAGGTAAACAACAAATTGCCTAAAGGATATCTTCAAAAGCTGGTCCACTGAAATAAAATAATGACTAGAGCTAAAACCTATAAGAATGCAAATGTTTTCTAGACACCCCATAAGTAAAAGAACTATGTGAACAAAAGACTTTTTAACACACGATAGCTTGATTTAACTCATTGGACTATGATAGCTCAATATACCTCATAGCTTTGCGAAACGGAGACAAGTATTAAACCTTTTATCCAAAAATATATTGTAATATATCCTCCTAGTGTTCCCATCTATCAATTTTACCCCAGTATATTATATAATAGTGTACTGAAATTGTTAATCTGCAGTTAAGTACACAACAATGAATTACCCTAAGACTTAGAAACACATTGTATTGAATCCACACGTTCTGTTGATCATTTTGGCTTTTTTATTTTTCAGCTTTTACAATAATACATTTCCTTAATGAATTGTTTTTTTTTGTTTTGTTTCTTGAAGCTCCCAGCCTCATAGGTTCACTTGAATCATAAAATCTTATATTTGTTGTATACAAAAACCACCTACATCTCTCATTCTGTCTCAAGAACGTACCATGGCCAGAAATAAACTGTTGATTGAACAAGTTTGTTGAGTTGATTATGTGGGGGTGTGAGAAAAAACTGGATGTGTCCGTGGTTGTAGCTGTTTTGTGGCAGTAATCCTTGCTATATAGAAGCCGGAGATGCTGACGACACTCCAGCTGCAGCATGAATAGAGATGGTAATATGTTTTATTCATCAGAAAGTACGAATGACAAAGAGAGAGAAAGGGATGCCAGGAACAGAAGGGAATAGATGAGTGAACATCTTTTACTATCCACTCTACTTAAACCTGACCATTGTTTGCTGTGAGTGTGTGTGTGTGTGTGTGTGTGTGTGTGTGTGTGTGTGTGTGTGAGAGAGAGAGAGAGAGAGAGAGAGAAACATGCAACAACCCTCTTAACATTTGTGTTTATGCAGAAAATGCTACTCTAATTAATGCTACTTAATAGTCAGGCCACATTATTATTCAGAGAAAATAAGTTTAATGCAATAAGCAAAGAAACAAACAAACAAATAAATACATTTAAAGCTATCCCTAGCTAAAGTGTATGCCAGAATCAACAGGCCACTGGGTTCTTCACCTATAAGCAACATTATAAGTGGGGTTAAACTAACCTTTTTATCTCTTTATCTTTTTTTAAAAAACACAGGACCAGTGTTACGTAGTGATATATTTCGCCAGTGATAGATTTGACTGGTGAATTAAGACAGAACTCACAGTAACACATGGAATATTGCTGGACCTGATAAAATCAAAAATGAGAGAACAGAATAATAAAGAGATGTTTTCACTGTAAACCAGTAATATTCTAATTTTCAAATATTGATATTTGAAAATTAGGCACATAAATACAGTTATTAGGCACATGGATGAAGACACAAATGATTGTAATGCTGTTATCCTGTATTTACAAACCCAATGTTAAGCTTTATAGTGTTACGATATATATATATATATGTGTGTGTGTGTGTGTGTGTGTGTGTGCGTGTGTGTGTGTGTTTCTGTGCCTGTTCATCATCCACAGTCTCAGAACTCCACATCCACAGTCTCAGAACCAATTTTGGATGAAACGAACAGAATGTATATAAATACTTTCTGTTGTCAAATTGTATTGTTTGGAGTAACAGTCATGATAATTGTACTGAATTATTCTATAATTAACTACTAATTAAGCATATTTTTAAAAAAAATTACATACTGCTCTCAACAGTTTCACAGTATTGCAATTTGCTTAACTTGTTGAGCCTGTTACAGTGCATACAGTGGATTACCCACATTAGTGGTTCACTTCCCATCAACAGAAGTTGTGTCTTTCATTATATGTTCTAAAATATAACAAAAATATATATGTTCAATAACATAACATCACCTCAAAGTCACCAGCCTTTCAGCATCTACAGTGGCTCAATTGGTCTACCATCTACCATGGTCAAGTATCCCATATGCCTGTGCTTTGATTCCCAACCACAGCACAATCTAGGCAGTGAACTGCCTAAATACTTGTCCGCAGTAATCACCTGATTAACACTTATGTCTCTTAAAATATGTAAAGGGAATCAATTCAAATTGCTTTAGGACAGCTATATCTGTTATTATTATGTCTCTAATATACATAATGTATTATTATTGAACTGTGGAATGTAATATAGTATGTAATGTATTTATGAATTAGTGTCAGTGTTGTTTTTTTTATATGATGCAGAAGGTTTGGGCTGGAACATATCTTTACATTTTGGCACCTCTGTGTGTTTCAGAAATTGGATTTCTATTTCACTGTAGTTAGTAACTCTATCTTTTTTACAGAAAGTTTTGCAGAGAAAAGCATGGCAGAACAGTCTGCTGATAAGGACATGCCAGCAGAAGAGAGTGATGGCTCATATGCCCCCAGTACTGCACCTGCTGGCCTGTGGAGAAGAATGTGGAGAGCAAGTGTTACAGCTGGAGCATTTCTCCTCCTATACACCGTCTCTCAAGTTACTGTGAGTCTACAAACACCCTATACTGTTTGAGCTTATCTACTGCTGCATACATTTTGAATTTTCTAGAATAGAAAATAAACCAGAATAATTTATATAAGAGCATAATTAATATGTCATTATTAAACAATTTTTAAAAATTAAACAGACATGCAAGCAAATGCACATTAATGTCATATTCTTGCAGTATTTTTTGATGTGTGAGATTTTGCATCAACTTCACAGTTCTTCACCATTGCCATCTATGAGGTCACTGAGGTCCAGACCTTGGTCATTTTTTGGAGCTAAAATTTTAATTTGAAGCTCAATACAACTGGGTAAAAAATGCAGCTGACTTCACTGACAAGATGCATGAGTACCTAATATTTTTTGACTTGTTATTTAATGTTCACTGTGTGAGAGAGAGGGCGTGAGCATAGCCCTTGCTGCATCAGCCCTTCTAGTGACAGCAATTGTAGTTTATGCACTGCAACAGGTCAATTGTTTAAACTGCCAGTAAGACAAAGCAATCATTATGCCGTTATCCATAAGAAACATTCAAAACAGTAAGATACAGCATTTGTCATAAAGGCAACTGAAACATTTTAAATATGCTTAGTCTGTCTGGCCATGATGAAGACTAGGCTATTTGTTTCATATTAGTAGATTAGCTAACATTTCACACAACACCACTGACTAAAAATAGATTATGTAGACAACAGTGTCAATAATAATCAATAACAGGCCTACAAATTGACCACCGAAGCCAAATTTGTAAATACATATGTGTATAATGATGTCAGGTTGAAATGAATATAAGCTTTTGTTAGTTTGTAATGATGTTACTCTTAAGCTTTTGTCTTTTATTTTTACAGCTGGTTAAGGATATAAACAACCTTAGCTTAATTATCATTCTTCAAATCCAGACACAGACATACAAATCTGTGTAAGTTTATGCTTTAATCAGTGCTGCCCAGACTTTTTCTGCAGTGCATACTTTTGTAGATAAGAATATTTTCGAGCCCGCCCTCCCACTCCGACATGTCTTTTGTTTCATCTGCCTTCCCTCCACAGTAGGTCCATGCCCCCAGGCGATGTGCACCCCACTACTGGAACCACTGCTCTAAATAATGTCCTTATGATTTATTATTCATTCAGCATATTAATATGAAAGCCCCACTCCTACCTTACAGTAAACTATCGACACATTGATAATAGGTGTAATTTAATAATGCCTATCCCCACAGAAAACAAGCAAGGCAGAAATGGCAAAAAGGTTAAAATAGAATACTTTAAATATATGCACAATTATGACTAAAAGACTGTAGACAGTTGTATTTTTAGAAATAACTTAGCTATCTGGTTGATATGGAACAAAACCGAACGCCACTTGTTTAATTTCTGGTGATAACATTCTGAATGTTGTCCAGTTTGAGTTGAAATGAATAAATAAACATGAATGTATATTCTGAAGCAGTAGTTAACTATATTATATTAATATATTGTTGTAGTAACTATAGTAGTTGACTGAAGTACTGTTAACTGTAATATTGAATAATTATTTGTGATTTTTTTTGTGATTTTAAAAAATCGCTTAAAAGAGGTAAATGTTAAAACTAGAGTCTGCACTTATGGATGGTAATAACTATGCCTTTTCATAAACTGATTACTTTCACTTATGTATCTTTTTCAACAAAAACAGAACTGGTTTGAGTATCCAAAAAAATACATGGTATGTCAAAGAAGACACAATATGATCAGAATGTGCCAAATCCTTGGCAATAAGTTCAGTTGTAAAGACTTAGTAATCACCAAATCCTGGTTGTTGCTCCAATTGTAAGGACTTTTTTAATAAGCTGTGAAATACCAAAGTATCAAATGATGCAGAACTTTTTTGGCATTATTGTGCTTGATATTATGCAAGGGGATGTTAGTCATGATAAGTCATAATCAAGGGCGATAACTGGCAATAGTTCAGTGAAGTCATTAACTTTACACAGTACTTTGGGGATCTGTGAATTATTAAAAATTAGATTCTGAGAGCACCTTTCAATATGTAACAGAAGTATTATTTGGAAAGTGAGCTAGTGGCTACTCTCTCTTAGGAGTTCAGCATGTATTTATAAAACTGTAGACTGGAAAACCATTTTGCTACAGCCTTCTGCCAACCATGTTTCATTAAGGAATAGTGTGCATGAACCTATAAAGATCATTTACTAAAAATGATTTGCCAAAGATCTGATGTTAAAATGTTAACCCTTTGAACTGGCAGAAAAGCTCCCAGTACAATCATAACCTCACTACATCTACTGCATGTATTTAAACTGCCCTACTCCTTCTGTTACTAATCAAATCAAGAATCGAGTGAATTACTGGCATGTTAGACTCCGGCTTGTTTTCAGAACAGTGATTATCATCTCAACTATAGCAGGGACCATAATATACTATCAGTGTCTCACGCACATCATCATCTCTCACACACCCACAGATGGTTCTCTCTTTTACATGCTGTCGTTCTATTTCACACAGGCAGTGAAAAAATCTTGTGTAGAAATTACAGTAAATCTGGCCAAATTTTTTTTTAATAATCTATTGCAAAAACTGTTGATAATTACTGTAAAAAAAAGTATGCATGTTATTGAATACCAAGTTAAGAGTTTCCACCTGTAAATGATGTTTCTTGTATACTTGTAATTCCGTTTAAAGCAACTTATTTTAATATATTTATATAGTTGTTTAATAGAAAACTGAATTAACAGCTTCTCTTTATTCATTTTTTTTTCTATTTTGTGGAGGATACTGATGTATTTGAGTTACTTGAAGTGATTTTATAGCATTTTTAAAGTGACAAGTTGGCCAGTCATTCTTCAGCTTAGAAGGTGTTGTTGGTGTTTGTGCTGATAATAGTGCCAGCAGGTATTGATGGTGTTTGTGTGGATAATGCCTTGCCTTTATCAATTGACGTGTATATCTTCTTTCCCATTTGACTTCTCAGGGCTATAAAGATATTTTGGTTCTTTTTGTACTGGTGGAGAACCATATTGTTCAACTGGTCCTTGGATGAGGTCTTCTTTTGATGGATTTGACTGTTCTGCTTCTTACATCTTGAGAGAGGACAGTCATGATTTACACACGATACTCTTGTTTTTAACAAGAGTCATAAGAGATCCATTGCCACTGCTAATTCTAATACAATTTGTGTGGATTTCAGCAAATATTCAACCACATTAACAAAACACTCAGACTTTAATGGATTCAATTGTTTAATGAATTGTTAATTCAATCAGTGGCAGTAGCCAGAAAGCAAACTGTGCCAAGGAACTTCAAAGTTTTTCTGAATAGTCAATTAAATCCACAACTGCACCTGAATAGTTGGAGCTTGTCACACTTTGAATGATTGGACTGAACAAGCTTTAGAATGGTATAAAGGGCATACTTGTTAGGTTCTATAGAACCCACAAACAACAATGTACATACTTTTTAAGATGGTGGCACTGTTTACAGAATATTTCAAAAATTTGCTTTTTTCATTGTGAAGTAACACCACACCACATGTAGAGCAGTATTCAAAAGAATGCTACACCAAATATACAGCAGCATTTGAGAAACACATTACACCTCATATGCAGCAGCAACTGAAAAAACAAATGAGAGCCTCAGAGGAAGGTCCCAGTGACTGTGGAGGGTCAGAAGTCGAATCTTACTCAAACCTCAACTTGAGATACCTCAGGTTTCTACAGTTTAGAGTTGTAGATACTGTACATACAGCTTTAGTCCAGAGCTGGAGATACCAACGCCCCACCCAACCAGAAAATGGCTGAGAAAGTGGAAGTGCATGTGAATATGGTGACTTCATCATAATCTGTTGCAGTTGTAAAGATGCATCAGAGAGATTTGCAGAGAGACAGAGAAGGCTCACACCCTAAAACATTTCAAAGAGGTTGGCATGAAGTAAGGCAAGAGTGCACCTCAGATGTTCTGGAATATTGGAACTGTAGAGCTGACTGTGGTCGATGATATCATATACAAAGACAGAAAGATAGCCATCCCAAAAAGTCTACAAAAACAGATGCTATAGTGAGTTCATGAGGGACATGGAGAAGTGTAAGAGAAGAGCTCGCAAAATTATCTTCCAGCCTAAAATCAATCAGGATATTTCAGATATTGGATCATCCTGCCAGACATGCTTTAAATGTCGGCTGAGTAATGCAAGTAAACCACTAATGCCACATCCATTTGCTCAGAGACCGTGTCAGAAAGTGGGGGCTGTTCACACCAAAGACTTCCTGATAGTCACTGGCTATTCCTGTACACAGAAATATGTCGTCTGAACTCCCAGTACAGCACAAAGCATTATTACTTGCATGTAGGCCAGTTTTGCCAAACATGGAGTGCCATCTGAAGTATTTACTGACAACAGTCCACAATTTAGCAGTGCAAGTTTAAAGGCTTTTCTAAAGCATTGGAATTTGTACACACTCCACAACAAGCCCACATTTTCCACAATCGAATAGCTTGTTGGAAAAGTGCAGCTGGAATTGTCAAAAAGGTCATGAGGAAAAATACAATGGAGACGATTTTTACAAATCTTTGTTTCTTATCACAGTATGCCACTAGCGTGCAAGTTTTCACCTGTTCAATGCTTGATAGGATGTTTTTTAAGCAGTGCCCCTGGGCTGTATTCCAGAAAGCTGGCTAGACAACCTGTAAACCTGAATTTAGACTAAGTGACCTCTCCCCCTGTCCTGGACAGCATGTCTAGAATTGTGGTTTTAAAAAGGCTGATTTGAGTTACAGCAAAACCCATAATCAATAGAGTGCTAATAATTCAACCTGGGTTTCCACATGAGAGAGATGCAGAATTATATTCTGCAAATGTCTTTATTTAAAAAAATCATCTGCCTCAACGACAGAGCGCTCAATTAGGAGAGTTAGTAAAGGCTTTTAGTTTATAAAACTGTAATAGTTGTCACTGTGTCACATTTTCCTGCTCCTGGCATTGCAGTTCCCACGGTGACACCTTCACTTGTTTGTTTTGTTTTCTGTTCCTGGTTTCGCTTTGGTTCTGTTTTGCCACGCTTCCTTGTTTTGGTTTTGTTCTGTTCCAACCCCTTGCTAGTAGCCCCGCCTATAATTATTATTATTATTATTATTATTTATATAGCACCTTTCTCAAACTCAAGCTCCAATTTTACAAAAAACACCTGTGCAAAAAGTCCAGCTGTGAAATTTCCTCGCTACTAAATATTCCACAGTCAACTGTCTACTGATTATTATAACAAAGTGGAAGTGATTGGGAATGACAGCAACTCACCCATGAAGTGACAGAGCAGGGTCAGTAGATGTTGAGGCACATAGTGTTCAGAGGTCACCAACTTTCTGCAGAATGAATCACTACAGACCTCCAACCTTCATGTGGTCTTCATATTAGCTCAAGAACAGTGGAGCTTCACGGAATGAGTTTCCATGGCCGAGGTCTCATGAAGGTCTCACTCTGCTTGTTTTCTCCCCTCTCTGTCTCCTTCCTCCATTAATACAACCTGCCTAACTCCCTTCCGACTCATGGCTTACTGACCTTTACTTTTTTTTAAGTCTCTAGATGGCTCACAGAGAAAGGATGTGTGCCTGCAGTACTGTACGTGACTATGTGAGACTGTGATGTGAATATTTCATTTGTTAGCATGGCTACATTTTGTAATGTTCCTGTTCCTTTTGGGTCTGTTTTCACAGTTTGCTTTCTGACAGCCATGTGTAGCTAACCAGAGCTTTTTATTTAAGATAACTAATTAGTTAGCTAAGCATCTGAAGTATTCATGAAGTGAAAAGCATTGATCTGTCTTCACTATCCAGTATCAGTAGTTGCATGTCAGTTAAGATATTTATTAAGAGTAATTACAGGCCAAGGGGATAAACAGGAACACTTCATGTCAATCAATCAATACTTCATGTTAATCAATCAACACAGTAAAGTGCTTCAGATTTTATTTGATAAGCTCTTGGAGTTTGCATGCAACAGATAAGGAGTTTGAGTTTAGATTTTACATCTATGTTATGTTTTAGATTATAGTTTGTCTGTTACATTGGACCCCATGGACTGTGTTGTTATTGTTGTTTTGCATGAGGGATCATTCCTTTTGGATGCATTGTGGCTGTTTTAAAGCTTTACAAAACAATCAACAAATCAAAGAAAAGACAAACACTCATGGTAACCAAAAGTAAATAGTAAAGAATGACAGATTTAAAAATCAGAAGGAAGGAGAATAATGGGGTGAGAAATCAGTGCTGTTGACAGAAAGGTATCCTTTCTCTTTATGGGAACCAGAGGCATTGAGAGACAATTGGAGCTTTACGGTTATTTCATTAATTGTGATTACCCTATACATTTACAAAAACTGTAAAATAAGAAAAGCAGGAAACAGGGGAAACATACTAATAAATTGTTTACTTATAATGTAATACCAAATAACTGCTGTATTAACTAGTTATATGTAGAAATTAATAGCTACAGTTACAAACATAGACGTTTAACATGCATACACATCAACACAAACAATGACCAACAACGAGGTGCACACTGACAGTGGTTTAAATAAACATACAAACACTTAACGTCTAAACCCTGTACAGGTGTGTGCCCTCACGGAGGGTGTGGCTACAAACAAATGAACCCCCTGCACGTGGCAGACCGTACCATGTGACTCATGGGGGGGAGTGTTCCATGAAAGTAGTTCTGTCAATTCTAGCATTAGTATTACTTACTGTAAACCACTTATTGTATTTCACACAGTAGACCAAAAGTTATATGCTTTAATAGTTACTACTTGCTGTATGTGCCATTTGGAAATCTCAGCCTCTCTTCTGAATGTGGTGCAAGAAAACAGAACATTGCAGTATAATGAATATAGTAATGATGATAATATTAACAATACTATCAATAACAAAAATAATACTAATAGTAATAATAATAATAATAATGTGGTTCTCAGTTTATATGTACATGTGTTGTGTGCAGGGTTTGTGGGTTCTCTACATGCTGAATGGATACAGAGCTTTTCCAGCAGCCCATAAAGTGTTGGACCTCCTGCAGTATCTGCTATCAACTACTGACTCCTCTGGCCAACAGGTGACTACTCACAGATTTATACACTAAATATCAAAGGTGACTGGTCCCTAACACCGGACATTAAGATTCAGTTTATATTAGTAGTTAGTTCCCTTGGTCCAGACAAAAGCAAAAAATTTTACATTGTTGCTTTTCACTCCTGGTTTGCTTATCGTTCAAACTAACATATTAACCATTGAAGCAAAAGATTTAAACAGTTATATAGATGGGTCACATCAGGACTGAACAGCTGAATTTTATGACATATTTCTCCGCAATAACTGCCAAAATGCAAACTGCCTTATGAGAGGGGTTTGTGTTTGGGGTGGTATTTTTATCAGTTGAAAATTCAGGAAGAACTGACAAATTTAAGGAGGCATTATGGAAGCAACAGCACAAGGAATTCCTCTACTGCAGGGAGTGCATTTTGAATGTGTGACGGGGCAAGCAAGGGCAGATGCTCACGGATGTAGAGCGATGGATTTATTGTATTCCAAGTTCGTGGTGGGTGAACAAGCCAGGGTCAAATCCAGGAAGGCAAAGACAGGGGTAATGCAAATCATTAAGGTAATCAGTCCATGTCAAAAAGCCAGAGAGCAATCATAAACCAGGCAAACTATTCCAAAAAGGGGTAGGCAAAATCAGAAGACAGAAGAGCAAAAAAACAAAACCGATACACAGGAGAGAAATCAAGAAAAGAACACTCGGTATGCACAGTAGATACTAGTGGCAATACTTCGCAATAATGGGAAGTTCTAGGCAGGTTTAAATACAGTTGAATGTAGAGAAACAAGTGAAATCAATATTCCGGCTGGTGATGAGGATCTGAAGGAATGTGTATGATTGGTAGAGTCATGTACTTGGGGTTTGGCCGTCATGACAGTAGTCCCCCCCCCCCCCCCCAAAGAGACCTGAACAGCCGAGGTATGAGGATGCCAACGACGCCCAACGACTGGTGCGGAAAATGCCGAACCCACCTGAGAACCCCCCAGAAGGAAGGCGGCAAGGGCGTCCCCGAGAACAAGGAGCAGGCCTGTCAGGAAACTGCATGTGGAAATCTGAAAGTAGACCGGGATCCAGGACATCACAACGAGGGACCCAGATCTGTTCCTCAGGACCAAACCCCTTCCAATCAACCATGTACTGGACCGAATTCCCTCGTCTCCTGGAGTCCAGAATGCGATGTACCACATACACTAGGTTGCCATAGTCAACCTGTTGAGGTGGAGTGTCGTCAGGAGACATCTCATCCAAAGGAGCTGGAACAGCAGGCTTGAGAAGCGAGACATGGAATGACCTAGAGATCTGCTAATGTGCAGGCAGATTGAGTTGGTAAGTCACTTCATTTATGCGTTTGCATACTTCAAAGGGACCAATATACTTAGGACCAAGTTTGTGACATGAACCCGGTTTACGGAAATCCCGTATGGTCTCCATGAGAGAACCATACATGGTCTCCCGGCTGGTGCATCTCCTTCCATACCCTCTCGCTGCATTGCATCCATTCATCCACAGCAGGGATATTGGTCGTAATCGAGGTCCACGGGGCCATCGGGGGCTGGTAGCCTAGGAAACACTCAAAAGGTGTTATACCAGTGGAGAAACTTGTGAGCGAGTTTTGGGCAATTTCTGCCCAAGGAAGGAACATAGACCAGTCTGATGGATAGTGCAAACAAAAACAGCACAGGAACTTGCTTAGTTCTTGATTAGTCTGTTTGCATTGGCCATTATCATGTGGGTGATAACCAGAAGTAAGGCTAATGGCAACTCCTATGTGTTCAAAAAAGGCTCACCACACACGGGAAGTGAATTGAGGTCCCCAGTCCGACAAGATGTCTTCCAGGATGCTGAATACCTGGTTGAACAGGGCCTCTGCAATCTGAAGAGCTGTGGGAAATCCAGTAAAGGCAATGAATCATACACCATAAGTATAGTAGTATTGTCATTTGAGCAGGGTAGGTCATTGATGAAATCATTGGCTATATGGGACCAGGGTCTTTCAGGTCTGGGAAGTGGCATGAGTTTACCTGCAGGTAGAGTGTTAGGGGTTGTTGGCTGCATACAGAACAGGAAGAAACGTACCTTTGTACATCACTTGTGATCATCTCCCACCAATATTGGCTAGCCAGGAGCTGTTGAGTGCGAGTCTCACTGGGCTGTCCCGTAGCGAGTGAAGAATGAACCCAGATTAACAGCCAATCCCACCATGATGCCAGTATGTAACGTATCCCTGCAGGACAATCTTTTGGGATGATGGTACCTTGCGTGGCTTGTTCAATTTCCTCATCTATCTCCCAATGTATGGATGCCAAATGTACCCAGGTGGGAAGGAAGTTTTCCTGGTCATAAGAGTCCTCATCCGTCTCCCTTAGGTGAATGTGGGACAGGGCATCAGCTTTAATATTGCGGGACCCCGGATGATACATAATCCTGAAATGGAATCTAGAAAAGGACAATGACCAAAAGGCTTGATGGGGTTCAATCATTTGGCTGACTGCATATATTCTAAATTCTGGTGATCAGTGATCACTAAAAAAGGATGGTTAGCCCCCTCCAACCAGTGCCTCCATTCTTCTAAAGCCAGTTTGATGGCTAACACTTCACGTTCTTCTATTCCATAGTTACATTCAGCCAGGGCCAGTTTATGGAAAAAATACGCCACGGGATGTAGTTTGGAAGCCTTATGTCTCTGAGATAGAACAGCCCCTATGCCTATGTTCAAGGAATCTACCTCCACCACAAACGGGATAGTCGGGTCAGCAAGAAGGGGAGCAGTGGTAAATACTTTCTTTAGCTCTCTGAATGATCACTCTGCCTCTTGGCTCCAGCATAGCTTGGTCACTGCTCCTTTCAGGAGGGCTGTAAGAGGAGCTGCTATTCTACTGAAGTTCCTAATGAAGCATTGGTAGAGGTTCGCGAAGCCGATGATACTCTGGAGCTTCTTGACTGTGGTGGGTGTGGGCCAAGTGAGAATGGCTTCTATCTACGTCATCCATGGTGATACCGCCCTGGCTGATTACATATCCCAAGAAGGTCATAGTAGTGAGTTGGAACTCATATTTCTCTCCTTTCACATACAGTCCATTGTCCAGGAGTTTCTTCAAAACAGAACGGACTTGTTGTATGTGAGATTCCAGATCCCGTGAGTATATGAAGATGTCATCGATGCACACGAACACATATTTTCCTATGTATTCACAAAGTGTGTCGTTGATAAATGCTTGGAAGACAGATGGTGCTACCCTGAGACCGTAAGGCATAAAGCATAACTTTATATTCATAGTTACCCTTGGTGGTACTGAAGGCAGTCTTACACTCATCTCCTTTTTTTATATGTATCAGGTTGTATGCACTACGGAGGTCTAATTTGGTGAAGTATTTGGCTTCTCTAAGATGTTCTAGGGCAACAGGGACAAGTGGTAACGGGTATGCATATTTTCTGGATATCTGATTAAGGTTGCGATAATCAATGCATGGATGTAGACCTCCAACCTTCTTCCTTACAAAGAAGAAGTCAGACGGCAGGGGGGACATGGAAGGTTGAATAAAGCCTTGAGTTAGTGTCTCGTCAATGTACGTCTCCATGGCTTTCTCCTCTTCTTGGGAGAGGGGATATACAGTATGCAGGCTTTAGGTAACACGGCTCCCTCCAGGTGATCGATGGAGCAATCATTTGTGTGGTGACGGGGTAACAAGGTATCTCTTTGTTTACTGAACACCATAGTGAGATCCTGGTACTCTTGAGGAACAGAAAAGGTGTGGTTGTCAGCAGGGCTTTCTACAGAGATGGAACATAGGTCCTATGTAGGTAACGTTAGACAGTCCTTCTTGACATTGAGACGACCAATGAGTGATCTCCCTTTGTGACCGTGATATGTTTGGGTTGTGTTGTTCCAAGCATGGAAGGCCCAGAATGATTGGAAAGGATGAGGCTTCTATAACCAGTAGTGAGATGAGTTCTGAGTGAAGTGCGCTAGTGGTGAGTCTGACTGGTGTAGTGCACAGAGTGATGGAGCCAGGCCCTACTGAAGACCCATCTAGAGCAGCTAGGCGAAGGGTCTTAGGTAAGGACTCTACAGGGATGTCTAAATCTTTAACTAGGTGGGCGTGTATAAAATTGCCTTCTACTCCGGAGTCAATCAGGGCTGTAAACAGAGAGGAGGGAGTATGAGCCTTAACAGACAGGTAACGTAAAAGACTTCACTACCATCTGTTTAATGGATATGATCCCTACCTTGGTAAGTGGTTTGGTGAACATGTCTCCTCTATGGGACAAGGAAGTAGACCTGTTGGGTCTAATATGACACTCCCTGACAACATGTCCTGAAGACCCACAGTACAGGCACAGTCCCTCCAGGAAACGGTGTCTCCTTTCCTCCACAGTCAGGCAAGCAGAATCACATTGCATGGGCTCCACTGCATTCTCTTGTTTGGGATCTACTCTTGTTACAGGAGTGGTATAAGTTAAAGGGGTACTGTTGGCTCTACACGGTTTTCATTCCCATAGAAAATGGTCAAGATGGATGGCTAGGGCTATAAACTGATCGAGGTTGAGCTCGTCATCCCAGTAAGCCAGTTCATGCAGTACCTCTGTGTTCAGACCATTCTGGAAAGTGACAAGCAGGGCCGCAATGTTCCACCCACTACCAGCAGCAACGGTACAGAACTCACGGGCATAGGCTGACACAGAAGTCTGCCCTGGCAGAGTTTGCTAAGCATTTCTCCGCATGCTCTCCCCCCATGTGGGTGATTGAAAACGACATTAAATTGAGCGATGAAGTCCTCAAAAGAAACCGCCTGTATGTTTTCCCAGACGGCAGTAGCCCAAACTAGCACTTTTTCCATTAGACGAGAGGTATGGAATGCAATCTTTGCTTGGTTAGAACAAGGAGGGATGCTATTGAAATACAGGGTGCATTGTAACAAAAAACCCTGACACTTTCTTGAGAGCTGTCGTATTTATCGGGTTTACTCATGGGGACTGCATTTGGAGTACCGCTGGGAATGGCAACGGATGCCATAGACCGCGTGTCCATAGACCGCGTGAATCCCTCAAGTACCTGTTGGTGTTGGCCAAGTAGCTGTCCTTGGCTGGTAATAGCTTCCTTTAATGAATGCCTCTGAATCCGCCATCTGCATAGTGGCAAAGTATTCTGTGTCGGGGCAAGCAAGGTCAGACGCTCACGGATGTAGAGCGATGGATTTATTGTATTCCAAGTTCGTGGTGGGTGAACAAGCCAGGGTCAAAAGCAGGAAAGCAAAGACAGGGGTTATCCAAATCATTAAGGTAATCAGTCCATGTCAAAAAAACAGACAGCAATCATAAACCCGGCAAACTATTTCAAAAAGGGGCAAGCAAAAATCAGAAGACAGAAGAGCAAAAAAACAAAAACGATACACTGGAGAGAAATCAAGAAAAGAACATTCAGTATGCACAGCACAGTAGATACTAGTGGCAATACTTCGCAATACTGGGAAGTTCTAAGCAGGTTTAAATACAGTTGAATGTATATATCAATATTCCAGTGATGAGGATCTGAAGGAATGTGTATGATTGGTTGAGTCATTAGTCGTGTGATGAACAGCATGTTGGGTGTTGTAATGTGCTTGGGGTTCAGCCGGTGTGACAGAATGCTTAAGCATTTTTGTGCATTTTTCCCCATGTGTAGAACAGTTTTGTTCATTGAACCAAATGTGAATGTTGAATTTTACCTCTTCACTGCTCCATGTCTGACCACTACTCATTTTCAAAACCACTCTGCTCTCTCATGTGGTGTTAAGGAGTGTACCTGGTGACATCATGACCTGTGTTTGATCTGTTTGTTGCCTTTGGTCCATGTTGTGTTCCTGTGGCAATTCAAGCTTGTATGGAACCATGGACGAACCCCTGCTTCTGCCCCCAACCTGTGCACTAATTGTAATATTTATTAAGATGTTTGGAAAGACAAATAAATAATCATTAACTTATACAAATATCAACATATATACAAAAATAAGAATACCAAATAGAAGAAATAAAGAGAAATAGAAACAAATTGGGCGTTAATACAAATAAAAAGATAATTGAATTATTACCCTTATTACACTATAATAAATATAAAATTGTGTCATGGAGGAGGCAGACAGTTACAACAACTCCCGCCTGTTTATTGCTCATGTTAGGTTTTTCTACTCTTTCTGTTAGTTTCTTACAATGGTTATTTTACTTACTTTACTTAGTTATTATCTTTTCCTTCATGTTAGTTTTATCTTGTTCAGATGGCAGTTTTTTATTTATTAGAACTTTGTTGAGCAGTATGGAGAACAATTGGGCCCCTCACCTACACACACATGCAGCTACTGATCAGTTTAAAGTTTCCAAGGAACTATGCAGACCATTCAGAGGGTGCAGAGCTGGAATTAAAAGGAAACCAATGCAGAGACAATATAAACCATTTATTCCCTCTGTAATAATGGGAAACATGAGATCTCTTGGAAATAAAATGGGCAAACTGAATATGTGGCTGTGTGCTGATATCCCAGACTAGAGTGTTTCCATCCCTGGTTTTCATACAGTGAGGGGAGACAGAGACGTGAATCTGAGTGGCAGGAACAAAGGAGAAGTTGCCCTCATGGTGAACAACAGTGTAATCCCAGATGTATTATTGTATAGGAACGCCATTGTTGCCCAAACAATGAACTGTTAGCGGTTAGCCTATGTCTATATTATCTACCAAGGGACTTCACAATCGCAATTGTTGTTATTGTTTACATTCCACCAGCAGCCAAAGCAGATGTCATACTCCTATACGTCATGAGACCCGGTGCCCAAGCTCTTTCATTAGCATCTCAGGAAACTTTAATCATGTTTCACTCTCCACCTCACTTCCAAGGACCACCAGTTTGTTAACTGTACAACCAGGGAGAACAAAGTACTGGATCTTCTGTATGCTAAGATTGAAGATGCATACAGTTAATCTGCCCTATCTCCATTGTGTGGATCTGATCACAACCTGGTTTTACTGTCACCCACATACTGGCCTGTGATTCTAAGGCAGTGATGGTGAGGAGGATAAGGAGGTGGTCACTTGAGACAGAGGAGGCTCTGTAGTTCCTGTCTGACATGACAGGCCGGGGATTGTTTTGTGAATCAGCTGGTGAGGACATTAACAAAATGACAGGAAGTAGGAAAATAGGAAGTAACAGGCTTTCAGAATAAAGGACAGAGATCAACAAAGGAGCTGTGACCGAGGTGAGACTGAGGGCAGAGAAGCCTACAGAAGGAAACTGGACGGAAGCAATGCAAAGGAGAGGTGGGCAGTAAAGACCAGATTGGACAGAGCCAATGAGCTGAATGTGTTCTTTCACAGATTCAACACAACACCCAACCCCACAACCAACAGAGGCATCTCCCCTGCTTCCTCACCACCTCCACTCCCCTTTCTCTCCTACACCCCCCCGCCCCACCACCACCACCACCTCACATCCATTATCCGTGGACTCACAACAATCACACATAGATGTGACAGCCAGCCAGGTGAAGAGACAGCTGGAGAAGCTGAAACCAGGCAAATCTGCAGGACCTGATGGAATCAGCCCACGGGTTCTGAAGGTTTGTGTCACCCAGCTGTGTGGCACTTCTTCAATCTGAACCTTAAACAGGAGAGGGTGCCAGGGCTGTGGAAATTGTCCTGTCTGGTTCCTGTTTCGAAGAATCAACTACCTCCTCCTTGAACAACCTCAGACTGGTTGTCCTCACATCACATGTTAGAGGAACCAACTGCTCCTTGATGTCTCTCAGACCAAAAAGATGGTGGTGGACTTCAGGAGGAAAGGCACCACAACCAGGCCAGTTGCCCTCAGGGGTCAGGATGTTAAGCAGGTAGACACATGCAAATACCTGGGTGTCATCCTTGAACAAAATGGACTGGAAGGCCAAAAGTGATCCAAACCTTCAGCAACAGACTTATTCAGCTCCACAGTAGCAAGGAGTGGTGCAGGAGATCGTTTCTTCCAATGGCAATTTCACTGCACAACTCCTCTCCACTGTGTCGGGATATCATTATCATTATTGTACACTGAACCACTACTGGCACACTGAGCATCAGATGATCATTCAAAGTAACATTATGCATTGCCAACAAATTTATTAATATATGTATATGGTATTGTTTACAATGCACAGCCACTTTAGCTACACTTTATTCTATTCTCACTGTGTAGCTTACAAAGTACTTATTCTTGGTTAACTTGGTCATTTATTATTCAGAGGATGCCTCTGTACATCTGTACATATATCTTTACACAGCATAATAGTTATGTGACTTACTGTACACTGACTTACTGTGCTTATTTCTGATCCCATTTTTTTTATTTTGTTGCATAATATCTACACAACTTACTAAACATTGCAGTTTTTTAACCTTATGTTTACTGTACCTATTATTATTGCAATATTACTGTATTTATTTTTATTGTAGATATTTTTATCAGTTACTTTTTATGTTGCCATTTTACTTACATAACATTTCTTTCTCTGTTGCACTGCTGTGACACTTGACCTTCCCTTTAAAATCAGTAAAGTGATTTATCTATTAATTACAAAAACACACAATAAAACCAAATTGCACAAGTCCTATATCACACAAACATGCAAACAGAATAACACTATAATACCCTAAAGAAGATAACCTGATTATTACACTATTTCACTTCAAAGATGCACCATACAAAATGATTGCAAATCCACCATCTAAAACCTGTAAAATCAGGGATCGGCCCAGCAACTATTCTTAATGCTCATGACAGCAAGGCCACTTTGGTGTTCCTGTGACATGGTGGACCTGAGGAGCTTCAGCTTTGAAAGGCTCCTCTCTGCTTCAGCAACGGTCACTGGAGAAGAGTACGGCAAATTCTTGAGAGCAGGCCACAAATTTGGATACATTTCTGGGACCGCCTTTTCGTGTGCAAATATCAGTAGCTCAGTCAGGGTAATGGTCTTCGATAGTAAGTCAGGCAAATTCTTCTGTTCCTGTTTAAGCTCTCTGACATTTAAGTCTAGTTCAGTGTCATACTAAGTCTGGGTGTTCTTTATAGTTCAGTGTCATACTAAGTCTGGGTGTTCTTTATAGTTCAATGCCATACTAACTCTGAGTGATCTTTATAGTTCAGTTTCATACTAAGTCTGGGTGATCTTTATAGTTCGGTGCCATACTAAAGCTGAGAGACTTTGGAAGGTTAACAGTACTCCAAACTTCTCTCCCACATTTTCCAATGAAAAAAAATATTTACGGAAGGACTGAGGTTGCAGAATCAACAACAACATTGGAAAATGTCACTTCCAGCTTCTTCGGGGTATCATCAAATAATAAGGAACACTGAATAACCCATATGAAAGTACTGAGATTGCACAATAGCAGTGAAACATGTCAGCAGCTCTCTCCGGTTTATCCTCCCAGCCTCCATAAGTGCCATAATATAATATTTAACAATTGATTCCCATATCTTAT
Source organism: Electrophorus electricus (assembly GCF_041902795.1). Classification (NCBI taxonomy): domain Eukaryota; kingdom Metazoa; phylum Chordata; class Actinopteri; order Gymnotiformes; family Gymnotidae; genus Electrophorus; species Electrophorus electricus. The sequence continues at coordinate 139,721 of NW_027658429.1, forward strand.
GCCAGTTTGTTTCATGTTTTCATGCAGGTTTGGTTTTCTGTCCTGTTATCGTGTGAAGTCAGTAAATATTTTGCATGTTTCCAGACTGTCAGTCCTGAGCTGAATTAATTTTCATATCACTAGGTTATCAAAGTTAGGTGGTGGCTCACTAGACAGAGTTCCATCCTCAGCAGCAGGATTTGGAGGGAAGGCTGCTACAGTCATTTCTAACATAAAGTACAGGGGCACTATTTTATATGTATTATTATTTATAGTGCTGGAAAATTAAAACTGTGCAAAAAGGGAAATTTATTCAAAAACACCTGAAGAATCCTGCTGGGGAGAGGTGGAAGCATATGGGCCTTCAGTCCTCATCCTCATCCTCAGGTTCAGACAACATTTGTGAAGGCACCTGTGTGGCTGAGGAGGTAGATGGCTCCTCATCCTGGCTAGTGCCAGAGGGTGCTCCAAAATATTTCAGTATTACAGTGCCCCTGAATTTGCATTGAAATACAGTATATGAGTCAGATACCCAAAATATATAATTAAAATATAATTCTACATGTCATTATGCACAATTAATCAAACATTCAGAAAAAGAACTAAATGAATCATAGAACATGCTTGGCTAGGCATGTAACGTGTGGTGGTCTGAGTGCCGCAGGGCGAGGGGCAGGATGCACAGACTCTCTTCGACATGGACGAACATTTAATTGAAACATAAAGACAACGGCACTCACATGTGTTACAAACAATGAACGCAACACGGTTACCACTGAACAAACACGCTTACATTTAACAACGACAAGAAAAACATTTAACGTTCACACATTACACCAACAATAACTGACAACACTGCACACAACGAGTTTAAATACACAAAGACTAACACAATACAGGTGTGCAGGTGTGCAGGTGTGGCTACAAACATGACCCTCCTACTGCACGTGGCTGGCCAAACCATGTGCCTCGCGGGAGACGAGCGTTCCGTGACAAGGCATAAAACACCCCAAAAGAATAATATATCATGATATCACAAGATACAAATTATCAGCAGAATATACACATATTTTAAGTAATCGTAAAGCATTGGAAATTCCTCATACTGAGCTCAGGACATACTGCACTTGGGACATCTAATTCAATCACATCTTTATGACATCACCTCAGTTAACAGGAACAAAAGTGAAACACTCAGCAATATGATAGGTAGGTTGTAATAATTCTGATGCAAGCTACACACGTTATCTTGATGAAAATGTGTGAAATTTTATCTGATTTTAAGTAAGCTAATTGGACAGAAAATAGAATATTGTCACCTTATGTGTAATAGCATTCGAACAAGGTTAACTGACCCACACTTTGACATGATGACATCATTGACATGATGTGCAAATGTCACCATTCCAATGTTTTTTTGTGTGGTCGCTTGTGCCATTCCTGACAAAATTCTTGCCCATGTTGCCCACACTTCAATCTTTCTCTGCTGTGGTCATACATCAAATGAACTGCACCAGAGTTCATGTCTAAAATATGGCTATATGTTATATAGCTACATATATATGGCTATAATGTTAATATAATGACTTTTCTTTTATTCATGTTTAGTGGTTGGGTCAAGCCATTTATCAAACAATTGTTTTTGCCCTTTTTAAAATCATAATGACAACAGAAACTACACAAATGACCCAGGGTAAGTAAGCTTATGAGCACAACTGTATATACACTGCCTGGCCAAAAAAAGGTCATCACCTGGGTTTAACTAAGCAAATAGGTAAGAGCCTCCCATTGGATAATTACTGCATGGGTGATTATGTTTCAGCTGGCAACAAGTTATTTAACCCTAACTGAAGCAGTGAGTAGCTTCTCATTTGTTAAACAATCATGTCGAAAGACACATCCTGTGGTTGTGGAAAATATGTTAATCTGTGAAAGTAAGAGCATTTCCACATGCACAATTCGAAGGGAACTCAATGGATTGGGACTAAACAGCTGTGCAGCCTTAAGAAAACTACTAGGCAGTAAGGCTAACTGGCAAAAACGGCTTCAATTTGCTAGGGAGCATAAAGATTGGACTCTGGAGCAATGGAGGAAGGTCATGTGGTCCGATGAGTCCAGATTTACCCTGTTCCAGAGTGATGGGCACATCAGGGTCAGAAGAGAGGCAGCTGAAGTGATGCACCCATCATGTCTAGTGCCTACTGTACAAGCTTGTGGGGGCAGTGCTATGATCTGGGGTTGCTGCAGTTGGTCAGGTCTACAAATAAGAAAGAATGAGGTCAGCTGACTACCTGAATATACTGAACGACCAGGTTATTCCATCAATGGATTTTTTCTTCCCTGATGGCACGAGCATATTCCAAGATGACAATGCCAGGATTCATCAAGCTCAAATTGTGAAAGAGTGGTTCAGGGCACATGAGACATCATTTTCACACTTGGATTGGCCACCACAGAGTCCAGACCTGAACTCCACTGAGAATCTTTGGGATGTGCTGGAGAAGACTTTGCGCAGTGGTCCAAATCTCCCATCATCAATACAAAATCTTCGGGGAAAATTAATAATTGTTGGGACATTGCAGAAAGTTGTGGAAATGATGTCACAGTGAA
>NW_027658430.1:0-140602 GCF_041902795.1 Electrophorus electricus
GGTCTCTCTCTCTCCTCACCGGTAGGCTTACTTGCTGTCCTCTAGCTCCCTGTCCTTCTCCTCTCTCATTTACTACTGATGGGTTAAAAGAACTTAGTCATTATGGCAGATACTTATACACAGCCGTATTATCACTCCACTGTAAGAAAATGGCACAACTCTACCTGGCTGGGGACTGGAGTTTTCCCCCAGTTTATCATTTTGCATTTCTTGCGGTTTGTCCTGGGTTCCCGCTGCTCCACTGAGGACAAACCACAAAGCCATTCAGTCGGCATTTTGTAGCTAAATGGGAATGGGTGGACAGAGAAGTATGTGGGCACGGGTTGATGGTACGAGCTCACCTCGACTGCTGCCTGAGAGAAGCCACCCCAGGAAGGGCAGAGAGATCCAGCTCGGACGGGACGTCCATCACGTCTGAGAGCTTTTGGCCCAGCATGTCAAACCGCTTAAGGTGGAGGACGAAAATACTGTTCCAAGAGGAAAAGTGACTTAAGGACTGGAAGTGTGTGTGAGTGGAGGAGGGTGTGTGTGTTGGACTGGTTTAAAACTCATTCTTTAAGGTCATCTACGTCAGACGAGACTCACCGTGGCAGTGTGAAAAACTCCACCTCTTCAGTTGCCTCGCAGCCTGCTTCACACTCACAAAAACGCTCCAGTAGTGTTGGCTGAAAAAAGAAAGAGACCCTTTCATTGAGAGTGATAAAATCAAAATGGTAGCATGTCATAACTGTATTCTCTCCTTTACAACACAGTAATGAAGCCTTATCCAAAGAGGGTGTGTGAGGTGACCAACCTTAAAGTAAGTGTGTAGGCTGTCGGTCGTAGCAGGGCTCAGATTTACAGAGAGGTGGTTGTAGACATCCACTCTGCAGCTCTGCTTTCCACAGCTTTCACAAAATGGAGAACAGAAATGTTACAACATTTGCACAGAAATAATCTCCTGCATCCCTTATACAGTGTGTGAGTTATCACATGCTAATTTGCTCAGTTTTACAAGTAGATAACATCTTATCTAATGTGAAGCATCAGAGCAGAAAACATTTCGAATGCTCAGTCCATGTCTGTTATGTTTTCCCAAACTCACACACACTCTGAGATTTGAAAGCTATGTGATGAATACAAGCTGAACTTGTGAGCATTTTAAATGTTCATATTTAAGTTATGTATGTTATGAAACTTTCATGAACACTTTAAACAGAGATGTCCGGAGAAAGCGCCTACTCTCGGTGAGAAAATGTACTTTAAACAAACATGTTAAGACTGGTTAAGACCAGTCCATTAACACAAAGGAGATATGCAACAGTGATACCTAATTACCTGGTACATGTGAGCACAGACTTGATATGAAACTCAAAGTTTGCCACAGGGCAGATGTAAGAGAAGAAAGAGGCCCTGAGTCTCTCTCCCTCCTCTTTCAGCTGCAGTAAGCAGAGCATCAGGAACTCATGAGCATCCTGTGGAGGACAGCACAGGAGAACATCAGAGGAGGATTTGCTCCTGGACTTCAACAGCAGCACGGTGAGAAAACAAAGGTGGCCGTGTGCAGTTCCTGCAGGGTACTGCGTGAGGTTCTGATGTGTTCTGAATGGCTGAGGGGGCCATTTAGCTGGACCTGTTCATAGTCCTCTTCGAATGCAGGGCAGCGGGCTGAAACACACTCAAGCAGGGCTCCCAGGAGCTGCACCTTCTGCTTTGTGCTGCGAGTGGTGAGTTGGGCCTGCTGCAGATCTGAAAAACATCTACACACAGCAACAGGGAGACCAAGTGGTTTATATCTCTGAGCATCACAGCACCTCCTTAAGCACTCATGATTAAACAGTTCATTTAGACCCATGTGAAGCCTCTGGTTCTGAACGGGTACCTGAGCATCTGGCAACTAGAAGGATCCGTCAAGCAGGATGACTGAGCTCTGATGGGTCTCCAGAAGCAGGAGATACTCAGTAGGCACTGCAGAGTGGCGTTCATATAGCAGCTGTTCCCAATGTTGGGAAACCTAACAGGTCATCCATGTTAAAAATAGATTTAGTGCAGAAGCTCTGAAACATCCAGGCCACTACATGTCAGTATAATGGCTGTTTCATAATGTGAAGAAGAACTGCTAAATGACTTACTGTTCATTTAATTACAATATGTTTGTATTTGTATAGGAGAAAAAGACTGAGCTTCACCTGTGTAAACTGTAAAATCATCTACTCTTAATAGGCTGTGTAGTAAAACGCGGTGTGTATTCTCGTCTTTACCCGAGCTGCCGAATGTTGAGGTGTTCGACAGCGGAATGGATGGGGGTGTGGCCTTGGCCCTCACCCTGACCAATCTGACGCATCCTTTTACTCCTGAGGACGTGCAGCAGCTGTCGCAATAAATTCCGCGGCTGAACACGAGTGTCTGCCTGCATCAGAACAGCCGGAAACCTGAGAGACAGAAAAGAAGGGAGAGATGAATACAGAGTGGCCAGTTATGCACAAAATGTTCACATAACAACCCTTAGACAGATAAAGGTGTGAAGAATGAAAAATACAATGATGTTTTTTCTCGTTTTATGCCATAAGGAAGTTACAATGGCAGTGCCATTGGGTAACCACCATGCCACACTTTTCTCTGCCACGAAGATGAATTTTGATAATGTACCCACCTCTCAATGCACACGGAGTCCACATCTTTATCTGCAGCCTCTGTATAGAGAACAGAAACTTGGAGTAAATGTCCTTAACCAAAAACAGACTATGCATTTGAACAACATGATCAAATCTGCTGAGCTCTAACCAGGAACAATCACTGCTGTAGTCCTGAGCGACTCATATGAGGAGGAGGAGGAGGCTTGACCAGGAAGGCACGACTGGGTAGAAGAGGCATTGTGGGATATGTCCACAGGTGAAAAGGAAGAAGCAGTACTGAAGATCAGGGACCCCTCAGAGGAAGAGGGGCAAGAAGTGGAGGTGGTCACATTCGCGGCGTGACCGTCTAATGCCACGCAGGAGTCAGACACTTTGGAGGATGAGATTATGTGTCTCCACCAACTTCTATTCGTTTTCTCCTTCTTCTTTTTCTGTAGAAAAGCATTGTAGAAACGTATTGATTTGTATATGCAGTATTATCGCGACTTAGCGATATCTCGGTATTCTTACAATAATCTCATTTTGATTTAAAAAAAACAAAACAAAACTTTTTAATCATCTGCATTTGCGCTATTTTTTTTACAGGAAAATGCTAATTAGTTACGCACTGTAACGGCCCGAGTGCCGCTGGTCAAGGAACAGGACGTACAGACTCGCTCCACGGAGACGTTTATTAACGATTATTAACATACGATACAGACACCGGCACTCACGTATAACACAAACTGTGACCGTGAACATGATCAACGACTGACAATAAGGCACACACTAACAAGGGTTTAAATACATACAAACATGACGAGTAAACCGATGCAGGTGTGTGCTGAACAACATAGGCAAGGTTACACACGAGACAGTCAACGAAGAACTCCCAGTGCACGCGGCGGGCCATACCACGTGACCAGTGGAAGCGTTCCGTGACATGCACAATAAATCTTAATCCTTTTCAGATTATCGTATTTAAAATCGTTCCCAAAGTGTAGGAAAAAACATACATACCTTCATACACGAGCAAACACAGCCCATCCTGTTCGAATCTGTGATCTACTCGATTAGAGAATTAAGTAAAATATCAAATATGGTTTTTACAGGTCCTTTAACTGATATTCGCGATACAGCGCACCTCATTGTTTTGTTTTAAAACGGAGTTTTGACTCTTAGATGTTATGAATATGTATTATTTCGTCATTACTGATGCAAGTTCTCAGTTCTCATACGTTGTCACCCTCTTGAAAATAAATATTATTTACGTGTGTGTGTGTGTAAGCGTTTCAAACGTTAAGATTCTTTAACTTCCGCAGTATAGTTTGGTAAATTCAGGTAGCGTAATGTTTTTTCCTAAAATCCTCACTGTCTCGCCCTGTGGTAAGGAGAAATGTTCCAAATATGACAGGTTACGTTTTATCATAGATAACTGGCTACAAATTTACATTTGCGCCCTAATTTCTCTAGACATACATCTATAAGCATTGTTACTTTAAGACGCAATTAGTCTTGCGCTCTGGCAAACGTGTGCACCTGTAAATAATTACAATTATTTTAATGTACAACTTATTTTATTGTATAACCACACTGTAAATAGAATCCATAAGAATGTATTCAAAGCCAGAGTTGTAACGTTCAGTTATTTTTACAGGTAGCGGATTACTGTGCTTCTACTATCTCTTAGCAACAAGTGATTTTTTTTCCTTCAGTATGACATGTGGGATAGTTTAGGGAACCTGATTTTTTTGTTAGATAAATATGTGTGGGTTATGACCGTTAAAAAGACCTGAACAAAAAAAATGTTTGGATTTTTATTCGCTGTCACCTTTCATCACGGGCAACATAAAAATTCACACTACTGCAATATCGCTAACATGTTACTGGCATGCGAATAAGACACCTGAGCACAGAGAGAAACCCAGTGTTATGATTACAGTTGACATTGGAACTAGCTAGATAGCTCATATTAAGACACTTCTTTGGAGAACACGTGCTAAAGTGTTTTCCCCACAATCTATATGCACAATTTATTTGCCAACTGTGACCAGAGAGAGAACATAGCTTACTCACAGCCTAGGACATGAATGGATTTTGATGAGGACTGCATATGCCTGGGATCAATTCAAACACGTCATGACGATGATATAAAACCTGATGAAACAAGCTTGACAAGCAGCAGTTCCGTTTTTCCGTGAAAGTATCAAGCACAGATGAAGACGTTTCTATGGTTATCTCGGTTTTATAAATATTAGCCTATAGAGTTGGGCTTAGTACGTGAATAAAAGATGGAATTAAACATGCATAAATTACGGTGTCCTGGAAAACCCATCGTGCTGCAAATACACAAAGCATATTCATCAAAGTGGTAACACACTTTAGAAATGCGGTGCAAATTTAGAAAACGCATACAACTTCAGGAACAAATCCTGTCACAACACAACGGAATTGCTGTTTCCGGAGGACACGGAAAGGGGTGGACTTCTATGAGATTAGCGTGAAGTCTATTGGAAGTAGTGACAACTGAATAAAAAGGGTTGTTTTTTTTCCAGTTACCACGGTGTTATCAAAGGTAGGTATGTGATACAGAATGGAAGACTGACCTATTCATGCTCTGCATTCTTGCTTATTTATTTATACATAAGGCAGCCTTAAAAACATGGGATGGAAATCCCATTTAACACAATATGGACTGTTTTACATTCAGAGTGAAATAAGTAACATTCACCTTTTAATATATATTATATATTTATTTATTTTAAATGTTAAAATTCTTAACTAGGTCAGTGTTTTAGTTAGCTGCAAAAATGCCCCCATATTGAAATTTGTATTTCTAATGTCACAAGAACACTTTATTGACCTATCTCTGCCTAGTCAGCCTATAGAGGTTTAGCACACCCACTTAAATTGCCTTTCTCAGGCATTTCAGCTCTGAGTACCTTTTGAATGAAGCACAATACAGGGCAGCCAATCATAAAGGAGCTCATTTATCTTACATCCGTCTTAAAGGTGCAGTAGCAACAGGTGTCTGTTGAATTCCGAGCGATATCTATAGAGGTTGGAAATTGGTTGTGTAAAAATGAATTGTGATTATTAAGCCACATAGATGTAAGTGGACATCAAGGGAAAAAATAGTGTGGGTGCCAAGTATGGTGATTGTATCTTAAAAGCTCTAGGAAATGTTACATTCAGAATGTTTGTGAGACAAAAAAAAAAAGATATAATTACTATCCATGGTTTAATTGACTGTGTTGCAGACAACATAGGCAGAGATTAGACTGAAAAATGTCAGAGTATTTTTAATGCTGTTTATTGCTGTCGTCAGAGGTTATGCAGCCATATCCTCCCTAGCAAGTACGGCGTCTAATACCTGCAGACACAAAAACCGTGTTGAGCAATATTTAATTACATCTACTTGAAATGCATATTTAATTGCATTGTTAGTATTCATGGAAAACAAGTGTTAGGATTGCTCTGCTGCATTGCAAACTTTCTCACTCTAACAACTGTGGATTCCATCTCCTCAATCAGTTGGTCCATATCATGTTCACAGAAATCATATTGCATCTTTATGAAAGAATTCAGTTTCAGTTCCAGCTATGAAGAGAAACAGTGTTAAGCAATATTTAATTACATCTACTTGAAATGTATAGTTCATAGCATTGTGAGAATTTATGGAAAACAAGTGTTAGGATTGCTCTGCTCCACTGCAGACTTTCTCACTCTAGCAAACATGGCTTCCGGGTCCTCAATACATTCATCCCAGTCATTGTGATCATAAATCTGATTCAAAGGAGTCTTTTCAGGAAGCATCATCTTGAAATTCATATCTGGAGGTTCTATCTTTTTGAAAGACTTCAGTTCCACCTGTAGATATAAGTAGAAATATTGTTGAACAGTATTTAAATACATTAAATTGAAATATGACTTTAATTACATTTTAATGCATTTGGAATTTATAGTTTGTATTGGACTGGAAAGGAAACAAATACAATTTTTATCGCATAGCCGTTATCACATAGCCTGCAGGCCTAATGATGTAAAAATGTGCCCCCAAATATCAAATGTTCAACAGAAATAACAGGACCTGACACACTAAGGTACCGTAGACCCATTCAAATTGTGCTATTGGAATAATAAATTCCAATGCATTCAGTCATTTTAGCTAGTGTTGATTTTGATTCTAGCCACAATTATACTAATAATCAGTGTTACAACTCAGCATGCAAAGTCACCGAACAGTCGACTGTTAATTCTATATTAAGGAGAATGTAAAACAAACAAACAAAAAACCCACCAACAATTTTTTTTTTCCTGTAATTGACAAAGATTGCATATGCTAAATGTATGTGTCCTAAATATATTCTAAATAAATTGACATTAGTGTTTTTAATTAATTTCTCCAACATTTGTTGAAATGCATTTGTAATTTATATTCAAAGACATTTCAGTGTACTTAAGTACAAGCATTAAATTAGCATCACTTCTTCACCATAGCTATTTTTCCATTTTTTGTGGCTTTTGTCCCTTGCCTCAGTATGGCTTTAAATCATTTGTCTTGGTTCTACTTTACTTACCATGGCTGATTCAGTTCTCTCAGTAGGCAAGTCATTCTTCAGTAAATACTTTGGTCTAGTATCTGTTTAAAAAGTAACAGAAAATGTCTTATTAGCGTTGTATAGATACTTAGAACACTTCTACGTAGATCTCTCTCTCTCAGACACACACACACACACACACAGTTCATCCAAGTGGTGGCTGTGGTCAGAACTTACCCTTAAAGAAGTCATCCACTGAGGTAGTGTTCCTTCTCTTAACACCCTTCCGACAACAGCAAGTGAACAATAGCACAAGCTGCGTGAATATTCTGGCAGGGATCTGGGCTCGTGTCTTTTCGTTCTTCTTTTTCCTATATTTACCAAATATCCCATGCTTTTCCTTTTCATACTTGTCAGAAAGAACAGGTTCCTTGCGTCTTGGATTGCAGTCGTAACTACCGGACTGACCCATAATAAATTTAGTTTTGAAAATCCAAGTGTAACCGTTATCTGTGATCTGTAGACTAAAAATGGTTCACAGAAATTGTTCATTTGAAAAATCTGTTCTTTGACTACATCATAATTGCATAATTGATGCGGCTGCATTATGACATCACACGTCACCTCTGCAATAGTTTTCAATTTATACCAACCTTAAAGAGAAAATGATTAGCAAATGTAGTTGCTAGTGATTGTCTAGTGATTGTAAGCAACGACTATTCGTGCTCTGCATTCTTGCGTATTTATTTATGCTAGGTATTTTTTGCATTATGCTTACTACAGAATTAACAGTCAACTGTTCAGTGACTTTGCATGCAGAGTTGTAACACTGCTTATTACTAGAACTGTGGCTAGAATCAAAATCAACGCTAGTGTCGTTCCTAAATCCCCAATCAGCTAGTCGTAAAGTTAACATTCAAATAGAAAATAAAGATACAGACTTCAGAATTAGTTAAAGAGAATAGCTGAGAGAATAGAATAAATTATCTGTTACTACCCCTGTCTTTTATCATCCCTCCATCCCTCCATCCCATGCCATCTCCCTCTATTATTTGCTTTTCTATTTTTTTCTGGTATCTTCTTATCTCTTTTTAAAAAAAACATTGGCCAAAAGACTAACTAAAACACTGACATACTTAGGACCTTTAATATTTTTTAAAAATATAACATTAAAAGGAGAATGTTACTTATTTCACCCTGACTGTCCACTTATATATCTGTTTTGAGTATGATTTTCCTTGTTCAAGTGAAAACAGTAACAAATGTAGCATGTCACCCATAAAGGACATATCTCTCACTGAATAAAAACTTGTATGCTTCAACAGTGTACAGTGGGAGAAATGGCGATCACCTTTAAAATGATTTCTTACTGTAGGCCTATTATAAACAACATGGAGGAAATAAAAATAAAAATACTTGAGTTAGACAGTGGACACAGGTTGCTAATAAATCAAGTAAATGAAACTGGATGGACTGCTTAATTATGTAACAACACAACATTTATGGCGACGAAGATGTTTCAGACATATACATTCTTACGTGATGCTGACCTCGATATCCATATTTCACATTGATACTGTAACACTATAGATGAACCTAAACCTCACATTCTCGTCACGTTGATAAGCTTTTTGAAAGTTTGATCATGATCAAAGATCATGATCTTTGTTTTCTAAGTGTGTTTCCAAATTGCCTTTGACTGCTGTATGCCTAATTGCGGCATTTAGCACCTCATTTCGTCTCTAATTTTTGACATGTACTCTTGACATAAGTCTTGCATAAGTGGAAAGTCGATCAGCCCCCATTTAAAAATGGTAAGCTTTTACTGTCACGTTAATAACATCACGCACACATAATGCTTCGACTGTCCTACACTTTAAATATCTTTTGCACATTATGGAGTGTGAGCATAGTTACCAGTTCCCTTCATGCAAAAGGGTTGTCTTAGGTTACTGTAAAGTCTAATGCACATTTGGAATTATTAAAAGTAGTTTATAATCAATACGAAATTTTACTGGGAGCCAAAGTAAAGTAGCTAAGATATGATTGATGTGATCAAATTTTCTAGCTCTATTAAGAACTATGGCTGCTGCATTTTGAACTCGCTAGGCACTTTAGGCACTTAATAGCACAGCTAGATAGTAAGGGATTACAGTAGTCCAATATTGAAGTATCAAATGCATGGACTACCTTTTCTGCATTATGTGTGGAGAGCATGTTCCTAATCTTTGAAATGTTTCTAAGGTGGAGAAAGGGGGTCCTAGAAACATTATTTATTTACGTGAGCTTCGAACGAGAGACTGGGATCCATAACTCCAAGATCTTTAACTGTTAGAGAAGATGTGATTGGGAAACCATTGAGGTTCATTGAGTAATTAGAGAGTGGAGACCTAGCTGACTCTGGGCCTAATAGAAACACCTCTGAATGTCTCTGAATGTTAGAAATTAATTAAAAATACTAATGTCAATGTATTTACAACGCATGTATTTAGGACGTAATTTTTTCAATCACAACAAAATATGTTGTTGTATTTTTTGCATTATGCTTACTACAGAATTAACAGTCAACTGTTCAGTGACTTTGCATGTAGAGTTGTAACACTGCTTATTACTAGAACTGTGGCGAGAATCAAAATCAACGCTAGTGTCGTTCCTAAACCCCAATCAGCTAGTCGTAAAGTTAACATTCAAATAGAAAATAAAGATGCAGACTTCAGAATTAGTTAAAGAGAATAGCTGAGAGAATAGAATAAATTATCCGTTACTACCCCTGTCTTTTATCATCCCTCCATCCCTCCATCCCATGCCATCTCCCTCTATTATTTGCTTTTCTATTTTGTTCTGGTATCTTCTTATCTCTTTTTAAAAAAAACATTGGCCAAAAGACTAACTAAAACACTGACATACTTAAGACCTTTAATATTTTTTTTAAATATAACATTAAAAGGAGAATGTTACTTATTTCACCCTGACTGTCCACTTATATATCTGTTTTGAGTATGATTTTCCTTGTTCAAGTGAAAACAGTAACAAATGTAGCATGTCACAAATATATACATGACTATGTATGAAAAATGAAAGACATCAACATGAAACACTGGAGCTGATTTCAGTTAAGCACCTAGTTATGGAAACTATAAAGACTAACATTGTCATAAAAATGTTGTGAAAGTTAATGCTTAGAAGATTACAAGTGGCTAAGACATACCTTGTTATAGGCTGTGCTTACTGATGTACATCAGGTGGACATAGTGTCAAAGCAGAGGGTCTGATGGAGCAGGTGGAACATCAACATTTAAAACAAAAATGAACTGCTTGTATTTAGTGAACTAAATAAAGCATAAGCGTCCTATGCATGGCATACAGATCCATATAAGCTTTGATAAAATCCATCCTCATGTAAAAGATGTATTGTCCCAATCATAGTAAGTGAAAACTATGACATAAAAAACTTTCTTTACCTAATATAAGCAGGCAATTATCTTTTAATTTGACCTACCCCAGTAAATCACGGTACCTAAGTTGATGAATAACAGGAATAATCACAAACTTCTAATGAATCAAAGTAATATATAATTACAATTATAAAGGACTAATTTGGTTTGTCTCCCCCAAAGCCATTAGAATGTTCTTCATATAACAGGTGAAAATGACCTACACCAATGTGATATACAAACCAATCCTGCTTTTATTTCACAGAAGAGCTGAGCAATTATGGGGAGGCACCCTAAAAAGTTGAGGGTGGAATTACCTGTCAATAAACAAAGTACAGAATAGATAAGCAAAACTATTCTGTTGCATCATCTTTGAAATGACGCTGCAAGGAAAATGTTGATATGAATAAATGCTTGTATTCCTTTCTGATACAAGTCAAAAAATATCTTTAAAGTGGGTCAAACATGAGAACTATGTGCATTCCTTCACAAACATATACAAATCAATGAAAAAATCTCCCCTAATATGTTTATATACACAAGTGTCTGTGGGAGCCCCAAAGCTATATTATGCATTCAAATAACAAAATATATATCACAGTCCCTACAAAAAATGAAAGTAAAAAAGCAAACAAACAACAAAAAGGGGAAAATCATAAATGAAAATATCCCAAAAATAATTTACTAATGTCATGTTTGTAAGCAGCCCTGCTTTCCTGCTTCCTAAAATGGTGACATATTTTAGGTACTCAGGCCACTGGAAACAAAAATATACACAGTAGTTCTTCCACACATTTAGAGGAACCTGATTTTTTTGTTAGATAAATATGTGTCGGTTATGACCGTTAAAAAGACCTGAACAAAAAAAATGTTTGGATTTTTGTTTCCTGTCACCTTTCATCACGGGCAACATAAAAATTCACACTACTGCAATATCGCTAACATGTTACTGGCATGCGAATAAGACACCTGAGCACAGAGAGAAACCCAGTGTTATGATTACAGTTGACATTGGAACTAGCTAGATAACTCATATTAAGACACTTCTTTGGAGGACACGTGCTAAAGTGTTTTCCCCACAATCTATATGCATAATTTATTTGCCAACTGTGACCAGAGAGAGAACATAGCTAGCTACCTTACTCACAGCCTAGGACTTGAATGGATTTTGATGAGGACTGCATATGCCTGGGATCAATTCAAACACGTCATGACGATGATATAAAACCTGATGAAACAAGCTTGACAAGCAGCAGTTCCGTTTTTCCGTGAAAGTATCAAGCACAGATGAAGACGTTTCTATGGTTATCTCGGTTTTATAAATATTAGCCTATAGAGTTGGGCTTAGTACATGAATAAAAGATGGAATTAAACATGCATAAATTACGGTGTCCTGGAAAACCCATCGTGCTGCAAATACACAAAGCATATTCATCAAAGTGGTAACACACTTTAGAAATGCGGTGCAAATTTAGAAAACGCATACAACTTCAGGAACAAATCCTGTCACAACACAACGGAAGTGCTGTTTCCGGAGGACATGGAAAGGGGTGGACTTCTATGAGATTAGCGTGAAGTCTATTGGAAGTAGTGACAACTGAGTAAAAAGGGTTGTTTTTTTTTCCAGTTACCACGGTGTTATCAAGGGTAGGTATGTGATACAGAATGGAAGACCGACCTATTCATGCTCTGCATTCTTGCATATTTATTTATACATAAGGCAGCCTTAAAAACATGGGATGGAAATCCCATTTAACACAATATGCACTGTTTTACAGTCAGAGTGAAATAAGTAACATTCTCCTTTTAATATATATATTTTAAATGTTAAAATTCTTAACTATGTCAGTTAAGATGCCAAAAATGCCCCTTTTGAAATTTGTATTTCTAATGTCACAAGAACACTTTATTTACCTATCTCTGCCTATTCAGCCTATAGAGGTTTAGCACACCCACTTAAATTGCCTTCCTCAGGCATTTCAGCTCTGAGTACCTTTTGAATGAAGCACAATACAGGGCAGCCAATCATAAAGGAGCTCATTTATCTTACATCCGTCTTAAAGGTGCAGTAGCAACAGGTGCCTGTTGAATTCCAAGCGATATCTATAGAGGTTGGAAATTGGTTGTGTAAAAAAAAAAAAAAAACAGGCTGAAAACTAGTCGTTTCCGCTCTGTGAATTGGGAGAAAGGGACAGTGTGTGGAAGCCCAACCCCAGTCATATAGGTTTGCTTCTAACAGTACCATTACCGTCACCCACTCTGGTGCACTAGTTTGAGTGTATTAGAACTAGTAGCAATGCTGAAGCATTACATGTATCTATAACAAATATTCTGAAGTGATAGGTTTGTTAAGGCAAACTGTGTATGCAATACATGTTGCTTAGGTCACTTGCTCTAATTGTACACAACTCTAAAGCTACACAACTGTACATTAGTTAAAGTCTACACAGTGTCAGTCATGTGAAGTACAACTGAAAGTTCCCCTGTTGTATTCTTCCAACAATCAAGTTCTGAGTAAGTGGGGGCAAAATAATATGAGCTTCACATCAAAGAACATTTTAAACAAATGGACTGTATGTACATCTTTTTTCTAATGTTACAATTAGAGTCTAAAGTTATATCTCATCAGTGGAGGATGCACTTGCTCAAACCTTTTCTTTAGATTCCTTTTGTACACACTACAGACTGTGACCTCGAGATGCTTGAATGAATGTTGAACATTCACACTTGTGTATGCGTGCCGACTGTTAGCTAATGCATCATGATGAGCCTATCCTTTTTGAGTTACTTACTGAGATCATTCTCATAGCCAGTTCATTACACCTTGTGTACTCGATGTAGTGCGGTGAGCAGTTTCAATCTTAGTTACAATCTTAGTTATCAAAGACTCACTCCACCGACCAAAGCCTCTTCTCTTAGACAACATGACAAAACCATAGCAGCTTGAGAGCAAAAATCGAGCCTCGTAAGAGGTGTTATGTTCCATAGGCAGATTGACATCTTAATGCGATACACATGAACTCAATTTTCTTTGCATACATGTACATTGCACTTGTAATGTTTCTGATATTGCTTCTCTCCTGAATAGCTCAGTCAGTAGAGCATCAGACTTTTAATCTGTGGTCCCTGTTCAAGTGAAAATATTGTTCTTTGCCACTAAAGTGCGCTTGAGAAGTTTCTTGAAATACCTCTAGATCAACCTAAGTCAAGGGACAGGACCCTGTTGCCTTGAGCCTTGCCGATTAAATTGACATTTCACATCCGTTTCCCCCAGCTGTGATGCTGTGCATTGGCTGTCACCCCAGGTTAGGCTAGCTAGTTCTGCTGGCAAGCTTGAAATATCAAAATCCTTCCTACTTTAAAAAAAAATCATCACTTCTGAGCCTATCCTTTTTGAGTTAATTACTGAGATCATTCTCACAGCAAGTTCATTAGACCTTGTTCACTCATTGTAGTTCGGTGAGCAATTTCTATATTGGATGAGAGAAGGAGCAGACTTGTTCAAGTCACAAAATCCATTTACACTTAAACAACAGGAGCTTGTCAGTGGAGGGTGTACTTGCTCACACCTTTCTTTTCGATTCCTGTTGCATAAGGGAATAAGTGACAAGGGAAGTCATTTTGGAACAAACCTGTGAGGCAACTGTCTTTGAAGCAAAGTGTCTGTATCCAGGGAAGAACATGTGCATGTTCAAGTGCTTGCCCTGTACTTCATTCTCTGAAGTTTACTGAGAAAGACCTGACAGCAGTTGAACACCATTGGTTGCTGTCTGCTACCTTGTCTCTGTCTCTCTCTGTGTTCGCATGATAGGCACCACTGCATGCCATGCACCAGGCCTCCTTTCTTGTGAGGCTGTCCCTCATGACATCTATGGAGTGCATAATTGAAGACTAAGTAAAAGGATTCCCTTAAGATCTGAATACCTTTGATTGTTGTCGTACATCGTCTCTGGCTCTCTCTGTGTTAAATGCAGACTGCTCAGGTCATGGTGTTGACAGCTTCTAGTATTTTCACTAGATCCAAAGCAGTGTCAAACCTGTTTTTACATTTAAATGTTTTCACTTGGTTTTACATTTTAATGTTAACAAAATAAGAAACAATACACATTATAAATGTTAGATAGCTACATATTTGTACTTCTTGTACAAACTAAGAAAATAATAGAACACTAATTTAGTTATGTGACATATTGACACCTGAACAAGACATGAGTGAGGGATAAAAAGGCAGGATATTAGTCACACAAAGCACTGCCAAAAAGTTTTAAAAACAGCTGTGTGGAAGCTCATGAAGACAGGCTCAGCTTTAGTCCACAGTATGTTAAATGGGAAACACTGGAGGATGGTACATGAGGGGTTTAAATAGGGAGAGAGTTAATTAGAAGCAGGTGATCGTGATGGTTGATAAGTGTGTGATTGTGAACCGAGCAGTGGTCGTCGTGGGTGATTTGTGCGGATATGTGTGTACGTGTCTGTGTCTGCGTTCCTGGTTCGGTGCGGACCAGAACCTGACAACTTGTTTCCACTTGATATCAGAATTAGTTGAAGAGAATTTCTGGTCCCGTCCTTTATTGCAACTTAAATATAAACATGCTTTTGAGGGACCCTCCGGAGAATGTCGGAGGGGTACACAAGAGTTTAATTCTTATAAACTTTTTCAAGGGCAATTATGTAAACAACCCTCCTTTTTTTCCATATTGTTCTTTGAAGTTTCCACCATTATGCACAAATTACAAATGAAATTATAAAAGCTAGTCACCTATGAACCTGCGGGCTTATATAGAAGGGAAAATAAACTATGGACTATTTGTGCTCTGCATTCTTGCATATTTATTTATGCTAGGCTGTACATAACGCAGCCTTAAAAACATGGGATAAAAATCCCCATGTAACACAATTCAGGTTCTGTCTAAATACATGGCTAGCTAGCTAGTTATTTTACAATCCCATTTAGCCCATATATCGTCGTGAATGTCCTGAATAAAACGCGCTGTACCTAATCCCCATAAATGACATATCTCTCAGTGAATAAAAACTCGTATGCTTCAACAGTATACAATGGGAGAAATGGCGATCACCTTTAAAAGGATTTCTTACTGTAGGCCTATTATAAACAACATGGAGGAAATTAAAATAAAAATACTTGAGTCAGACCGTGGGCACAGGCTGCTAATAAATCAGGTAAATGAAACTGGATGGACTGCTTAATTTTGTAACAACACAACATTTATGGTGACAAGGATGTTTCACACATACACTCTTAAGTGATGCTGACCTCAATATCCATATTTCACATTGTTACTGTAACACTATAGATGAACCTAAACCTCGCATTCTCGTCACGTTGATAAGCTTTTTGAAAGTTCCGCTCTGCACGTCTCTGAAAGGCAGGTGAGTTAATCTTCTGGAAACATAAAAGCATGATCTTAAATCTTTCACTTTGTTCTTATATGCGAGTTGTCAATAAGTCAAAATTCTTGTTAAAACTCTGGAACTCTGTTGCAGCTCAGTCTCTCTGTTTTGCATTGCCAGATCAATGGACAGGAGTATGTCCAGCTTTGACACACGTGCCCTGCGCTGACCAGTACCGCCAGCAACCACAACACATGTGGAGACGAAATGCTCTTTAACTACTTGTCCTTCCTCCACGTATATACACTGAAAACTCCAGTTTAGAGTGGTTAATGGCACTTACGCCAGCGCACTGTACCGGTTTGTTCACCTGTAGTCAGAGATGCACGGACCCGTTGGTGCGTATGCGTAACTCGGAGCAGGTGCTGCTCTACAAGGTTATGCTGCTGCTTATTGTCACTCTCTCACGACCACAAGCCCTCATCTACTTTAACAAGGCTAAGTCACTGATAATGTAATAACAAACATGTTTGACAAAATACTAGGTCATGGTTTGCAGTCTGAAGTACTTCTGACCTGCTGAGAGTTAGCCTGATTTGATTTAGCTTGTTCTTAACCTTTGTTTAGTATGTTACGTAAAAGCTCACTCATTAGGTTTTTTTTTTAATAGGCTGTAGTAATTTCAGGAGCTCAGGCAGGGGCATACTTATATTTATGAGTGGCTATGCAACACCCACTGAAATAAAAGCTGAGGATGTCATTGCAGAGGTAGGAGGAGCCAGAGCAGAATATTACAGAATATTACATTGCTTGAATAGTGGCTCTGTCTGCCCTGGGGGTATTATTGAAACCCAAAGGCTGAAAGGATGGGGAGAGAGAGAGAGAGAGAGAGAGAGAGAGAGAGAGAGAGAGAGAGAGAGAGAGAGAGAGAGAGAGAGCATGTGTGAACATATTCTTGTCACGGTACGGCCCCTCCCCCCAAACGTCTCCCCGTGTGCGTTTGCTTGTGTGTGTGTGTGTGTGTGTGTTCATCCGTGTGGCCACGCTCCCTTGTGTTTCACGCCTGCCCTTCGTTATGTTGTTATTGTTTGCGTATATAAGTTCTTTGTGTAAACGTTAACGTTGTCAGTGTTTGATCCCACGATAGCCTTATTGCTACGTTGTCTTCCATGTCTCTAAATAAACATCGTTGTATGCATCATGGCTCCTCTTTTGTATCCTGCCAATCCTCCCTGCGTTACAATTATGATAAAATTTGATAAAATACAAGATCATAGTTTGCAGTCTGAAGTACTTTTGACCTGCTGAGAGTTAGCCTGATTTGATTTAGCCTGTTCCTAACCTTTGTTTAGTATGTTGCGTAAAAGCTCATGGAAATATTTCAGATGTAACATACATGTAACTGACCTAGTAGAGCAAAATTACAGAATTTTAAGGAGGAAGTGACGTTCTTGGGGCATATCATTAAGGGAAATACACACAAGCTGTCTCAAAACCGACCACAAGCCATAATTTCGCTACCTAAACCATAGTGGCATACTCCCATCTTACTCTTTTAGTCCCACACGCAGTACACCGAATACTGCAGGACCAAAGAGTGTCACACTTCTCAGCCCAGTGGTAGCTGAGATACCACACCACCCTCTTAGATATGCCTAATATAACTGTCAAAAGGTGTATAACACTGAACCCAGCTACACTCCTTCCTACGGAGGAGGATGGAGATCCACAAGACTGCACAGCAATCTTAGCTGAAGTATATATACCGCGGGTTGATCTCTTTGAAGAAGCCATAAGTAACCCAGACCTATGCCTCTATGTGGATGGGTCAGCAAGCAGGGACGACACAGGGGTCAATTGGGAAGCATACGCGGTAGTAACAGATCATGAAATACTTAAAACAGAAGTATTACCATCCTCCTATTCAGCGCAGGCTGCTGAACTAATAGCACTGACGGAAGCATGCAAACTAGCTGCAGACAAAACTGTTAATGATTTTGGAGCCATATGGAAACATAGGCAATTCCTGACAAGCTCGGGTAAATATATTAGACATCGCCATCTTGCTAGAAGCCATTTTGCTGCCAAAGACAATTGCAGTTGTTAAGTGTGCAGCTCACAAGACTACAGAAGACCAAATCAGCAAGGGGAATAATTTTGCAGATAGAGTAGCAAAGGCAGCTGCAACTAAAACCGCTGTGCAAGCAATACAGGAAACCGCTGCTACCCCGCAGGCCACATTACGGGAGATTCAGTCAGGGGCTACCGCCACCGAGCGCACCAGGTGGAGATAACTAGACTGCACAGTGTACAATGGTGCTTGGACACACACACCTACGGGCAAACCTTGCCTACCCAAATCATACGTGCAGGGCCTAATCAGAATTGCTCATGGGCGTAGCCATGTGAGCAAAGGGGGAATCGTGGACAGCATATTAAAGTACTGGTTGAGTTGGAACTGTGTTGAGTAGGGTGTTAAAGGCAAGGCCTACCCTTTCGACACTCGGAACCGTCAAGAAACCCATAAGATGGGTGTGTTGGTGCTTGTGATACTTGGGGTCTGGCATAGTGTCCACTTGAGTACATCCGAACGTATAACCTGGGATACCTCCTCCTCCGCTTATTGGACCAGGTTAAACAACGGCTATTTTAGCACCTCTAACAAGGAACAAATCCCATGGTATCAAGCCTTCAATAAGCCAGTGCAGCAGACAATTACAGGTCACCTAAGAGAAAACACCACAAAGCAGAGTCAAATCATTAGGGTTCCGTCTGGTTCTTATGATTATTCTGCAAACAGAAAATATGTATGGGACATCAGAACTGATAGTGAAGTTAAACAGTCAATCTTACTATTGCCAGTGCGCCCGGGGATGGAAATGCCATTCAGGTAAAGTTACGAGGAAACTGGAACAATCCCAATGGTAGCTATCTGTGCTGTATAGAAAGGGTGGGGGCTGACATTTGTGTGCCACTGACACATGTAGCACTGCCACATAGAGAAAATCAGACACAGCTAACACAGTCAGAACATAGACTGCATATTAACATGGATGAAGAATCCCACCACTTATCAGAAGACTTGTTACCATTTCAGGGTCCCAACGCCACTGAGGCAGAACGATTAGCAGCTAAATGCCAGCAAAATACAGCGTGTATGTCAGTCATTGTGCATGCCCAACATATCGAGCAAGAGTGCCTGGTGTGCCAGCATACCAGTGTTCCATGGACTGTAATCCCTCTGAAAAACGCAGACGTAGGAGAAGTGAATATGACAATCTCTATGTGCCAGGTTATTAACCAGACCTCAAACTGTCCCAGTCCCACTAACCCCGCACCACCGAAAATGATGCTGCATGTGGCAGCTAGTAAGGGTGAGATATTTGTATAGCAGATGAAGCAGCAGGTGCCGGAAGGCTGGTCCAGATGCGTCGACTATGTGCAGGTGCACAGCAACGGCACTTGCAGTGACTCCAATAGCAGTTCCCTCTGGAATTGTTCCATGACAACCCTGCAGGGATATTGGAATGTAATGTGGGTCTGTGGTTCGGTGGCCTATGGTGAATTGCCACAGAACCGGATTGGTTGTTGTTATCCAGCTGTAGTGCGCCCAAGGACACAGGTGTATACACTTCCCCATGCCAAGCAGCACAGGGTGAGGAGAGACATAACCAGCACAGACTATTGTGGTAGAATTCTGAGGGACCCATGGACCACTCCGGGTGAAACCATTGGTTGGTCCCTTTTCCTGGGCGGTGGCACAGTAGCAGCCCTGCAAAAGATCAATGGCTTAGCTTATCAGTTACTGCAAGTAGTTAATGACACCTTAGCAGCAATAGGTGCCTTAAAGATAGAACAACAAGTGATAAGGGCAGCAGTGCTTCAACATAGATTGGTATTAGATCTCCTAACCATGAAGGAAGGAGGAGTGTGCAAAATGATTAACACTTCCTGCTGTTTTTACATTCCAGATCTCAGCGCTAATATTGCTGATTATATGAATCATGTGTTATCTGCCTTCACTCCGCAGCCTACAGTTCCAGGTGGATTCTGGGACTGGCTGACGGCCTGGTTGGGCAGTTGGGCAGTGAACCTAGCAGCTGTAGCGTTGCCCATTCTGCTACCCATTCTTCTTCTTCTTCTGTGTTTACCTCCTTTTTTGTCATTGCGTGTCAGACGTCTTTCTAGTGTGTTCACCATGCCAGCGCTCAGCAGTCATGCCAATGACCAACCCCAGCTCTGTGAAGACATTCCGCTCCCCAAGATGGGCGGTGCCGGTGATCCACATGAAGACATCGTAGTGCTATTTGCTGAATAAATGTGTGATAATGTGTGATATAGAATAAAAGGGGGAAATGTTGTGGAAATTTACTTTGCTTCATTTTGTGGAAATTTACTTTGCTTTATTTTACTTTGCTTTATGTTTCTATAGTCACAGCATAACAGTCTGCAGATAAGCGTGTGAGTCAGGGACTCCAGCTGCTCACATACCGTTCTAACCATAGAGATAGAAGAAGCCTTCAGCGCTCAGGCTAACCAAAACATGAATTAGCAGATACTCTGTAGGAGTCGTTTTTCTTTTTTTCTCTTTCTTCTGTTCTGTGTATAAGGGGAGGGGGACCGTACTGCGGGTCAGTCCTCTTACTCTGTTATACAGGGGACAGAACTCAATAAACTTTTACTCTTTACTACTCAGTGCATAAAGCTGTCTGTGTTTGATGTGCTCTCATTTTCCCACCACATCCATTTAGCAGTACTTCTGAATAACCGAAATGGCTTAAAACAGCTGAGGGGATGTTTGAAACTGAGTGATAAGATGTTCAGCAATTTATATATGATAATACAAGGCAGTAAATTAAATTTGGCTGAACTGGACAATAGTACCTGGCATGAAAAGTATGTCGTAGAAAGAGTAACAAAAAACTCAACCTCTCACCTCGCGCTCTGAGATGTCTTCGTCACTGTCTGTAGTGTCCTCTAGGATACTTCTGCCCTCACTAAAGTGTGTCAACCTGACCGGGTCAAACATCTCTTGAACATAATAACTACACAATGGAAAATCAGCTTCAAGTGCTGCATTGAGCAAGAGTGCACTGTAAATGGCCAGATATAAATGGCAATGTCAGTAGTAAATTTATATATGCAGTCATGGAACAGGACCTAGCTGTAGAGCACAGCTTTAAGGTGCATATTATGATGTGCTCTTACCAATCATCCTCCTGGCTGTGTCTTGCTCTTTTGGCCAAATGTTTCTCTTCCAAAGCAGACAGACCAGACTCGCTGCATATTACTCTGTGCACTATAAATAAACCACATGTATAATGCCTTGTAAACAATGGAAGAAGGGAAATTTGAACTGTGACTACTCTGTTAAAGGGGCGGATAAGGCACCCCACCCAAACCCCCGAAAGCTGTTCTGTTATCCCTAATTGCTATGCAATAGTCCTGTGATTAACTCAAAGGCTGGAGAAGTTTCACCTTTCTCTATTTGAATCCTGAAGGCTGTTCGGTTCCGTCGCCCACAATCCATCCTGTGTAATTAAACATTCACATCATAACTCGACACCGTGTAATAGGGCAAACTCACTCGGATCGGGGAAAGGATCACAGACTACCTGTACTGCTGCTGCAACTCTGCGGCCATTCCAACAACATCCACATACATTCCAGCAACATCCTATTATAGGACACAGTGTATCTGGCTTAAGTACACCCATTTAATAGCATGTTGGACCTTCTTTGGCCTCCAGAACTGCAGCAATTCTTTCTGGCATAGTTTCCACTATATGCTGAAAATACTCTGCAGGAATCTTGGTCCAATCTTCATAGGATATTTTCTCTCAAATTACATAGAGGGACTGACATGTTCTAAACTGCCTGTTATACCTTTACCCAGGGATGTTCTATAGGATTAAGATCTGGGGACTGTGAAGGCCAGGAAAACATTGAAAATTTGCTGTCTTGATACTGGAACAAATCCGTGATTATACAACCCTTGCGGCAGGGTTTCTTGTCTTGTTGAAAGTGTCCTTCTGCCATAGTTTAAGCAGCTGCATGAAGGGATGCACTCGGTCGCAATACATAGGTAAGCCCTTCTGTTCAAACATCTACTGATTTCAGAGGACCCATGGTGTGCCAAGAAAACATTCCTCACACCTTTATGCCACCTCTACCAGCTTGAACTGTTGACACCTGACAGGAAGGACTCTTTAATTCATGCTGCTTATGCCAAATTCTTACCCTCCCATCATCATAGTGCAACAGAATTTTGGATACATCTGACAAGATGATGTTCCACTGTTTAGTTTTCTGCTCTTCTGCCCACTGGAGTCTTGCCGTTCTGTTTGCCTCAGACAGCAATGACACTCGAACAGATCATCTGAACAGGTCATCCAAATGTGCTAAGGTGATGACCTGTGCATTCAGACATGTTAGTTGGAGCAACAGCATTGTATCTGGCTGCAATTTGCTTGACTGTGCACCACTTGATCATCAGAATTATTCTTGATGTCATCCTCCTTTGATCCCTTTCAAAATATTGGTCCTGGTTAGTCTGGTCCATGCCTCGTTCGCAGTTCGCTTCGCTCAGACCACTTGACTTTCCCATTCTAATGTTTACATGGCGTTTTTTGCAATTAGTCAAAACTGACCTTTCATGACCTTCATTATAAACTTTTCTAAGCAGTCATGACCTCACCCTGTCATAATATTTACTATCATATCTTCCCTGTGTCCAAAGTGATCTCATGGCAGGAATTTTCTAGCCAACCATTTCTAAGTCAAGCCAATTCAAGCAGAAATGCCACTGAGAGTGTTTCTGATGAACTCCTGTCATTGTACTAATTCGGTAAGAAAGGGTTAACTACATAAAAATAAAAGTGAATGACTTAAAAGTTTGATCATTTTAACTGAATCTATATTTTATGGAATGGTGTAATTAACCTTCATTATAAACTTTCCTTAGTCGTCATGGCCTGTCCCTGCCAGAATATTTACTATCAGATTTTCCCTGTGTCCAAAGTGATATCATGGCAGGAATTTTCCCAAGTGTTTACATTAAAGGAATCTGACTATACTGATTACTCTTTGCCAGCTAACAGCAAATAAAAGATGCTGGATTTTGGATTATGTGAGTATATAACACGTGACTGTGTTTGTGTCAGAGAAGGGAGAGGAGAGGCTTTGTCTCCAGCCTCCCGCTGCTTGCCGCTGTTCAGCTTCTCACTCCTGAGATCCTTCTCGTTCTCCTTCTCCCCATTGCGTCCCACTCCGCCAATGCTGCTGCAACTTCAACCGCTGACAAAGTGCACCAGCTCAAAGCGTGGTCTAGAGCCAAATTTCAACACGGGCATCTTCCTCATTGGCTCATCTCCTCAGAGGGGCAACACATGCACAGTTTCAGCTCCTATCGATGCCCACGTAGAACCTTATAAAATCAAACTGACAATGACAAGGAAACCATATTTTCAACACCTCCAGCACAAGTAGTAGTTTTTAGCAATGCACTACTTTTAGTGGTTGTTGAGCATCTGGAAAGAATGCAAGTCACCAGGGTAACATCATCAAGAAGCCCTTTTAGACTTACTTCCATCAGATGAATTCGGCCTCTTTTTTGCTTCAGTATTTGGGACTAATTCGTAGGAGGGCATTTTGCCAACATGAATCCCCTCTGCCATGTCATGCACTCTCTGCATCAGTTGTGGGCCATACCTGCTAGACCAAACATTTACATTCTGAATACTTTGGCTCAAGTTGTTAAAATCTTAGTATAAAAATCAACACTTTTATCTGTATCTTAATTTCAGGCTGATTTAACAAGTAGATAAGCTAACGTAGTGAGCGGTTGTCTTGGCTTGTCCTAATGGCAGTCAGGGGCCAAAACACTTACTGTAACACTTTATACTTATAACACACTTTCCTTAACTATTACAGATGCCGTTTAACAATGTTCTATTTTTAAAATATGGAAACAGCAACTCAGCACATAAGGCGTTAGACCATACCTGCATGCTAAGAACACATGGTTCACTCAGACCATCGATAGAGACAACAGCTGATCTAAGTCTCTTGCTTCGTAATTTTCAACGTGCTTGTTTATGAATAACTTTCGAGCTAACCACTGCTTATCACTTTCAAAGTGTTGTCAGAATTTATTGATATGAAAGGCTCTCGTCATGCTGATAATTGTCTGGTAGGACCAACTGACAACGTTATTGCCCCGACATACGCCCGGTGAGAAAAGCATTGTGGGAATTTCAAATATGGCCTGTGCAATGCTCGGTTTGCCTGCTAGTGCCTTCGAGCAGGGAACCTCCAGCTTTGGTCACGTTCTGCCCAGAAATCTATCCGCTTCAAGATTGGTCTAATGGGCCAGTCATTGCTCATCCTCCGCCGCTCTTGTTCAGTCGGCAGAGGGTGGATTTTCGTCCTGCTCTGTCTCTGTCCCATTGTCAAATGCGCTAACATTTGCTGAACTTGAATCTTTTTAATTCTATGGCAGGGGTAACATTCCAGAACTGTTGTCAGTGTAGATCATTTGAATAAATGACTGTTCTGTTTGCCTGCTACGAGCTGCCATAGCTGCAGGTGTTTGGTGACTAGACCAGTCAGCATGCAGGAGTCTGCCTATGTTCAGTTAGAACAGGCATCAGTAAGACAAGACTCGCTGTACTCACTCATTATCTTAATACTGTTCATTAAATTAAGTCAGCGGTTTATATTGAGTTTACGTCATTTGGTACGACGACTCTACAGTCTTGAATTGATTTATGCAGTGTAATATGGATATAAATGTTAAAATGTTCTATTACAGAACACGACACCTGTTGCGTTTTATATTGGTAAATATCTGATATGACCGCTGTAACATAAAGTTGCGGTTATAAGTACGTGAAACATTTTGATCGACTGAAATGTAGATGTATGTACATGCAATATATTTGTGATTATGTAAATCAAACAGCTATTCTTATTCTTATGGCTAGCTAAATTGATTGCAATTTCGTCGTCTTCAAGGCATGGCATGGTGTTTATTCATTCTTTGGCATACAAAATGACACCTTTTCACGTTTTGGAACTACAATATGGCGGCCTTTTTTCTTTAGCGTTTTAATGACGTAAAAGCAGAGTCTCACCGTAAAGTCGGGCAGGAGGATCTGGACTCATTTATTTCTTCGTATCTTCCCCCATCTAGCGGTCAATAACGGGTAGTCTTGAACTGATTTCTATCGCGTAATACTTTGGATATAAATGTTTAAATTTCCTGTTGCAGAACAGACAAAGTATAGTCAACCAGTTCTAACCTTTTGATAAAAACTTGAACTTCAAAGTAGGTGAATCTATTTCCTTAAACCAATCAGATCACAGTTCATTTACATAACATCAATGCTTTGAGTGCTTTAGATATGAGAACATCACAGTGATCTTTCTGCTCACACATCAGTCAGTCTATAATTCTGTATTATGTGTTTCTATAGCTTCCAACTTTCATGAGTTCCTTGAATCTGTGGAGAAAAGTGCAGACCAATGTAGTTTCTTATTTGTGAACATTTATACATTTATTGTAATTTATTTATCATTTAAATGTTTTAATTCTTTTAATTTATAGACATAAGGATACAGAAAACAGTTCATATATGTATAGTACATCAATCAATGTATAACACTTTTAGTACTTAGTATATGAATCAATGTATAATATTTGGACTGCTTTAACACCAGTACAAAAGTTTAATATAATAAAGAAATAATGCACTGTGATTACGTGTGGCGGCACGAGTGCCGTAGGGCGAGGGGCAGGACGCACAGACTCCACTGACTGGGACGAACATTTATTAACATAAATGACAGCGGCACTCATGTATTAGAAACAATAAACATGGACCTGAAACAAATGAAGTTAAACAAACATAATACACAAGAATACATCTAACATAAACACATTACATTCAGACATTACACCGACAATGACCAACACCCTGTACACTTTAACACGGGTTTATATACATTGAGACGAACAAGGTGCAGGTGTGGTTACAAACACAGCCCTCCCACTGAACGTGGCAGGCCAAACCACATGACTCGGGGGAGGCTAACATTCCATGACATTATGCTTCATCTTGTAAAAGCTTTACATGACTGACAATTTCAGCTTTTTCAGAGGACCTATTTAATTCTTTCTTACATTGTACTTCTTTCCATTCCTAGTCTAATCTTGAAATAAATTTAATTTTAATGGAAGTCTTCATAATGTGTGTTTCAGGTTATGCAAATACTTTGGGAGTTGTTTAAATCAGTCAATCTACTGAATTCCCCACCAACAACAGTATGAATAATTAATTGTCATTTACATTTATAACTTTTAACATACTAGTAGCATGTGAGTTTCATGAATTTGTACTTCATTAACTATTTGTATCACATTATTTACATTACTGTTGTAATAGTAATAGTAAAAATTCAATGGTAATAGGGCACATTGATTTGACACAGTTCAATGGCATTAAACTGCTATTAAATGAGTTCCAGTGAAGTAACTTGCTACTTGAGTATTCTTGTAACAGATACTTTCTTACTTTTACTTAAGTAATAATTTAAATGACTACTTTTACTTCTACTTCAGTAGTTATTATTTTAAAGTAACAGTAATTTTACTTGATGACAGTTTTGCCTACTCTACCGACCTCTCTCTGTATTACAGTTAATGTCTTGATCTTTATCAAAAACCCATGTAGTGCCTGCATGGAGGGACTTCGTGTTGTATTGGAAAACTGTAATAAATGTCTATATAACTGTACCCATCTTTCAGCTACGTACTCAGCTGCCGCTAAAAATAGGGATTTCACATATTTTTTAAACTTTTGACTTATTTTCCCAATGACCAAAATGTCAGCGCAACCCTGTAGTAACATCACAATGTCTATGACGTCACAATGGCTATGACATCACTACATCTATTTTAAAGGTGAGCGCAAGCATCTATATGTTATTTCACTTGACACACTTCAGCAGTTCAAAGGTTGGGAGACAATAGGGTGAATTAAACCTAACCATAGGTGGTGGATTACTACTGAATTTTACAGAACAAGGTACAGTGGAATGTTTAGTCTCTTAGGGATCATTTTGATGCATTTCAAACAGAGAAGGTCTGTCAGAAAAACAGCTGTAACATCCAAAACATACTTCATCAAGCATTAAAAAGTGGCATGGTGTTCTTGTCATATAGATTTTAGGGAATCTGTCATTAAACTGCTCAAAAGTATTTTAGTGATGTCATAATATTACTATTACAGGAGAGCTGCAAATATTCTAAATTGGAACTGCACAGCCTAATATCCAAATAAGTCTGTACTGAATCTCTGTGACCAAAAGGAAACGACCCTTACAGTGGCACCAGCAATGCAGACGGTATTCAGACAGGGAATCGATTTAGCGAGGAATATTTGCTCGTCAACTTTTGGGATAATGGCAAAAAGGGTAGGTTGGGCAAATGTTTTAAAAAGAGAATACTTGTTTAATACTACCTTACAACCAAGTTTTATCTAACTTTGTACTGAGAATTTTTGCTTCTTAACCCCCAGGCCCTCTATAACCCTCTATTGGAGGATGATGAAGAAACATCTGATGATGCCTTTTGTATGGACCCGTTGTGTCCGGTAAGATAAGCTGTATTTTCAGACATTGAGTACTGTTAATAGAATAAAGTCTATGGGATGGATCTTTTCACATCCAGAATGAAATGTTACCACTCCAAAATCTATTTTTCTCTGTGTTTTGTCTGAAGGATTTTAAGGGGGCATTTTGGGGTCAAGTTGTGGTAAGTAGCACTACCTTTTCACAGATGTTTCAATAGGCTAAAGCTTTTACCCATAAAGCATGTTTTCAAGCACTGTCATGTGTCTTCTGAGTCAAACATGATCTTTTGTAAACAAATTAACTTGGTTAATGATAAATAATAAATAAATGATTGACATTCCTCATGATAAGAGGCTCATTCCACAGAAGTAGTTCTAAGTGTGACAGAGTAATGTCCTGACACACAAAACCACTGCAGTGGAATCAGACCTCTTTTTAGAGGTTTTTCTTATACATCTAGACCTAGACCTTTATACTCCACCTGGGTCTTATAGGAGGACAATGTGGAGACCCCCTTTGGCACTGTATGCTGCACCATGGCAGGTATCCCCAGGGATAACCGACCGGTCATCCTCACCTACCATGACATCGGAATGAACCGTAAGACTCTGATACTGTTGCTTGTGGCACGTAGCTGATTGCTCTAAAGTCTAAAACTTAGCATAAGCGTCATTTATTGTGTTGTAATGACCCTGGAATGCATGTCTGCAGACAAAACTTGCTTCGACGTTCTTTTCTATGATGAGGACATGCAGGAAATCATGCGACACTTTGCCGTGTGTCAGGTCAACGCTCCTGGGCAACATGAGGGTGCCAGCACCTTCCCTGCAGGGTGAGCGTGAGTGCACCATATGCCACAATGTTCTTTCAGGGGCTGAAAGACATTCCAAGGTTAAATCTAATCTAAAATGTGACCTTCAGCTACCCCATACAATTTTTTCCAGAATGTATATTTATCAGAACCTACTCCATAGCCCTCCGTCTGCCCTCAGACCACTCCTTCCTGGCAGTCAGACAGGACGACTCTATGCCATGGTGTTGGTGCCCACCTAAACTAACATCTGGAGGCCCTGACTGTCAGCATGTCTAGCTGGCACCGGCTTGTCATGCACCAGGGTTTCTTTCATGAACTTTTTTCTTAGCGTTCATATGCTACATTGATGGCTGTGGCTCCCAGTACATCATAGCTAGGTTTAGCAGGTTCAAATCCTGAAGAATCAGTGGCGTCCCTTAGAATTATAACTCACTCAGGGCAATTTTTTCCTGTAGATTCACATATCCCTCAATGGACAAGCTCTCCGAGACCCTCCCAATTGTGCTCAAGCATTTTAAGTGAGTGAACCAGATTAGCCATTTACTCTGAGATTAAACTGTCAATCCTTGTTCTAATCTGAAACCTTGCGCTTTAATGGTTTAAAGTTATGTACATTTTTTTCTCTCCACAGAATTAAGAGTGTTATTGGAATGGGTGTTGGAGCAGGAGCAAACATCCTCACACGGTTCGCTGTGAGTTGTAGCACTGTCTTTCTTCCCAATAGATTTTAACACAATGATCAAACAAGGATTACTCCTTGGTGAAATTCTTGCTTTGTAACAAAGTGTTGATACTTGCAGCATAATCCTAATCATTACACTGTCAAGCTAGCTAGACATCAACTCTCCAGAATACTGACACTTCACTATTGTTCCTCTGCTTGCACATGTAAACAAACCTTTTTCTAAGTGCAATGTAAAGTGCAAGAATGCCAAATATGGAGACTCTTAATTGCTCATTTAACTACAACAGTTTGACATATAGTAAGTAATTTTGCCCTGAAGGTTTATCTCCCTTTGACTGCTCATGCATAAATGTCTTGCAGTTGAAGTACCCAGACTTGGTTGAGGGCCTTGTCCTGATGAACATTAATGCTCAGGCAGAGGGCTGGGCAGACCGGGCAGCATCCAAGGTATCACAGTCTAATGCAATAGTAATTATCATTCTGTTAACACCCTGCTTAAACATCACGATCCCTGTATCTCTACAATTATGTCGTTTAGCTGGTCCCACCTAGCGTCCATGTCTATGGTTTCCCTGTCTCATGTCTTTTGTTTTGCTTTACTTCCTTGTTGTGGTTCCGTTGCTTAGTTTCATTTTCTTTGCTCCTTATTATTTGCACCTGTCTTGTTTAAGTCTTATTACTTCATGTATTTAAACCGTCTTGTTCCCTGTGTCTTGGCTGTTCACTGAATCCATATAACTTTCAATGTGATAACAAATAGTTCTCAGCATATTACTCTTAGTTTTCTGCAGTTTCCAGTTAACCTTTCATGCCAATCATATGGTGACAATCGACCCTATATTTTTATTCTTTTGGGATCCTTAGAAAAGTGTCAAGCCTCTTTTAATAAAGTAATGTATTTGATCAAAGCTTATGTGTACTCCAGCCACTAAAGATCAACCCACACTTTCCACAGATTTCCAGCTGGGCCCTTGGTCCCCCCAGTGTTGTCATCTCCCACCTGTTCGGTCAGGTACGAAATAACGCCTAAAATGAAATGTATATTGTATGTATTATTGAGCAGTACTTGTCAACCCAGTCCTTGTGATACATCTGACATCCCACATTTTCCCTCTATCCCAGCTCCTGACAACATCATCCTAGCTCCTAAACCAAGCCATTAGGAAAATGAACACCTGGTACAGGTGTACTGGGCTGGGTTAGAATAAACATGTGGGCCATTTCATGTGTACTGTGGACTGGGTCACTAAACACTGAACTAGAATATTTAAAAGTTAAATGCCTTATTACTAAAGATGAGTGTTCCAAATGAGCTGTCCTGAATTTAGACTGTGTCCTTTTCGTAACTAAAGAACCAGATGCCTACATTATTGTCCATCAAAAGGTCAACAATGTTTTTTTTTTTTTACATATTCTTTTTATTATACATTTCTGTCTCGAGTGCCTGTGCAGACTGTGCATATAGAGGAAGAGACATTTAATTTCATATTCACATCAAGTTTTGATGTTTTGTGACTGATTGCGTCTTGGACTGACTCCTTTATGGCACCGTGGCAGGAGGAGATTAAGAAGAAGGCAGAATTTGTAAAGACCTTCCATCACAACATCAGCAAAAGGATTAACCAGACCAACCTTCTGCATTTTATGAAGTCCTACAACAGGTATGACTGACATCTGCATTCTATGGAATCTTCTGAGCTCTCTGCTTCTAGACTTGTTTGTCATATGAACAGCTCCCAGTCTTATTAGATCTGATCAATTTTCAGCCGAAGTAAACTGAACATTAAGAGAACTTCTCTGGGTAGAAAGACTCTAAAGTAAGTGAGAAACTGTTTCTCTTTTATCCTTATTCCATGTTATTTTTTGATGTAAAATGCCCCTGTGCCACCACATGGCTGAAAGGTTTTGTTGCTGTAGGTGTCACACTCTTCTGGTGGTAGGAGATGACTCTCCTGTGGTGGATGCTGTGGTATGTACAGCTTGTTTTACATGCAGAAGTTTAAAAACAACATTCAAAATCCAACCCAGCATTCAAATCAAACTTCTATATGTACCTGGGAGCCTGCGTGCAAATGTTTGTGTTTTCTGTCGTAGGTTGACTGCAATTCCAAAATGAATCCCTCAAAGACAACCCTCCTCAAAGTTAGTGACCTTCAAACCTCAGCAAAGCAATACTTAAAATGTTATGTTTTGCTTTTTTTATTTGACTCTCATTATAAATGCAGAAGTCATTATATGTCACTGGGGGCTTATAAATCATGAACGTTGTGATGAACTTGTGGTGAATAACATTGTCCTTCATGTTGTCCCTCATGAAGATGGCTGACTGTGGAGGTCTACCACAGCTTGATCAGGTCTGTCGTTACCCATTAAAATAATGCTCTTGCATTCAAACTGAGTGATGCACTGTGTAATCTATTGTGTCCTGTTCTTACCTTATAGCCTGGCAAGCTGGCAGAAGCCTTGAAATACTTCATTCAAGGACTGGGCTACAGTAAGTAAATACTGTAAACACACTGTCAAAAGGTCGAAATTAAAAATCGTTCAGCCTCTGCGCAATGTAAAACCCATAAATCCAGTTTAGAAAAGTTCATTACTGCCTGTTGTAGACCTTCAGGCTTTCACAACTATCTTTAAGTTATGCATGCTTTCTAAATGGTGCAGTTAAGTAGGGACCTTGAGCTATGTTACTTCACCTTGTCCTTCTGCTTATCTGCCTCTGACAGTGTCTTCTGCAGGCATGACACACCTGTCTCATTGGCACCCCGCCTTCTCCACCAGAATGGCATTCTTCCACCCCTGGGCCATCACTTCTATGGAGAGCACCTCCAAGCAACGCTGAAGATGAGGCTCTCCTACCCGCTGCTCCATCCCAGTGTTGTCATGCTCAGTTCGGCTCCATTTCAAATAAAAAATACTCTAAATTGAGGGACCATTGATGTGTTGGTGTTAGTGTTTGTGTGTCATTGTCCCAGTGGACTAATTTAGACTTGCACAAAAGGAAAAAAAAAAAACCTAAATGATAAAAAGCTGTTTAAAATGTTTATACTTATCAGGCTCAGTGTTGTACCTTTATTTAGTAGCCATAAAAAAGTTGATGTATAGTACATCAATCAATGTATAACACTTTTAGTACTTAGTATATGAATCAATGTATAATATTTGGACTGTTTTAACACCAGTACAAAAGTTTAATATAATAAAGAAATAATGCACTGTGATTACGTGTGGCGGCCCGAGTGCCGTAGGGCGAGGGGCAGGACGCACAGACTCCACCGACTGGGACGAACATTTATTAACATAAATGACAGCGGCACTCACGTATTAGAAACAATAAACATGGACCTGAAACAAATGAAGTTAAACAAACATAATACACAAGAATACATCTAACATAAACACGTTACATTCAGACATTACACCGACAATGACCAACACCCTGTACACTTTAGCACGGGTTTATATACATTGAGACGAACAAGGTGCAGGTGTGGTTGCAAACACAGCCCTCCCACTGAACGTGGCAGGCCAAACCACATGACTCGAATGTGTGTTTCAGGTTATGCAAATACTTTGGGAGTAGTTTAAATCAGTCAATCTACTGAATTCCCCACCAACAACAGTATGAATAATTAATTGTCATTTACATTTATAACTTTTAACATACTAGCAGCATGAGTTTCATGAATTTGTACTTCATTAACTTTTTGTATCACATTATTTACATTACTGTTGTAATAGTAAAAATTCAATGGTAATAGGGCACATTGATTTGACACAGTTCAATGGCATTAAACTGCTATTAAATGAGTTCCAGTGAAGTAACTTGCTACTTGAGTATTCTTGTAACAGATACTTTCTTACTTTTACTTAAGTAATCATTTAAATGACTACTTTTACTTCTACTTCAGTAGTTATTATTTTAAAGTAACAGTAATTTTACTTGATGACAGTTTTGCCTACTCTACCGACCTCTCTCTGTATTACAGTTAATGTCTTGATCTTTATCAAAAACCCATGTAGTGCCTGCATGGAGGGACTTCGTGTTGTATTGGAAAACTGTAATAAATGTCTATATAACTGTACCCATCTTTCAGCTACGTACTCAGCTGCCGCTAAAAATAGGGATTTCACATATTTTTTAAACTTTTGACTTATTTTCCCAATGACCAAAATGTCAGCGCAACCCTGTAGTAACATCACAATGTCTATGACGTCACAATGGCTATGACATCACTACATCTATTTTAAAGGTGAGCGCAAGCATCTATATGTTATTTCACTTGACACACTTCAGCAGTTCAAAGGTTGGGAGACAATAGGGTGAATTAAACCTAACCATAGGTGGTGGATTACTACTGAATTTTACAGAACAAGGTACAGTGGAATGTTTAGTCTCTTAGGGATCATTTTGATGCATTTCAAACAGAGAAGGTCTGTCAGAAAAACAGCTGTAACATCCAAAACATACTTCATCAAGCATTAAAAAGTGGCATGGTGTTCTTGTCATATAGATTTTAGGGAATCTGTCATTAAACTGCTCAAAAGTATTTTAGTGATGTCATAATATTACTATTACAGGAGAGCTGCAAATATTCTAAATTGGAACTGCACAGCCTAATATCCAAATAAGTCTGTACTGAATCTCTGTGACCAAAAGGAAACGACCCTTACAGTGGCACCAGCAATGCAGACGGTATTCAGACAGGGAATCGATTTAGCGAGGAATATTTGCTCGTCAACTTTTGGGATAATGGCAAAAAGGGTAGGTTGGGCAAATGTTTTAAAAAGAGAATACTTGTTTAATACTACCTTACAACCAAGTTTTATCTAACTTTGTACTGAGAATTTTTGCTTCTTAACCCCCAGGCCCTCTATAACCCTCTATTGGAGGATGATGAAGAAACATCTGATGATGCCTTTTGTATGGACCCGTTGTGTCCGGTAAAATAAGGCTGTATTTTCAGACATTGAGTACTGTTAATAGAATAAAGTCTATGGGATGGATCTTTTCACATCCAGAATGAAATGTTACCACTCCAAAATCTATTTTTCTCTGTGTTTTGTCTGAAGGATTTTAAGGGGGCATTTTGGGGTCAAGTTGTGGTAAGTAGCACTACCTTTTCACAGATGTTTCAATAGGCTAAAGCTTTTACCTATAAAGCATGTTTTCAAGCACTGTCATGTGTCTTCTGAGTCAAACATGATCTTTTGTAAACAAATTAACTTGGTTAATGATAAATAATAAATAAATGATTGACATTCCTCGTGATAAGAGGCTCATTCCACAGAAGTAGTTCTAAGTGTGACAGAGTAATGTCCTGACACACAAAACCACTGCAGTGGAATCAGACCTCTTTTTAGAGGTTTTTCTTATACATCTAGACCTAGACCTTTATACTCCACCTGGGTCTTATAGGAGGACAATGTGGAGACCCCCTTTGGCACTGTATGCTGCACCATGGCAGGTATCCCCAGGGATAACCGACCGGTCATCCTCACCTACCATGACATCGGAATGAACCGTAAGACTCTGATACTGTTGCTTGTGGCACGTAGCTGATTGCTCTAAAGTCTAAAACTTAGCATAAGCGTCATTTATTGTGTTGTAATGACCCTGGAATGCATGTCTGCAGACAAAACTTGCTTCGACGTTCTTTTCTATGATGAGGACATGCAGGAAATCATGCGACACTTTGCCGTGTGTCAGGTCAACGCTCCTGGGCAACATGAGGGTGCCAGCACCTTCCCTGCAGGGTGAGCGTGAGTGCACCATATGCCACAATGTTCTTTCAGGGGCTGAAAGACATTCCAAGGTTAAATCTAATCTAAAATGTGACCTTCAGCTACCCCATACAATTTTTTCCAGAATGTATATTTATCAGAACCTACTCCATAGCCCTCCGTCTGCCCTCAGACCACTCCTTCCTGGCAGTCAGACAGGACGACTCTATGCCATGGTGTTGGTGCCCACCTAAACTAACATCTGGAGGCCCTGACTGTCAGCATGTCTAGCTGGCACCGGCTTGTCATGCACCAGGGTTTCTTTCATGAACTTTTTTCTTAGCGTTCATATGCTACATTGATGGCTGTGGCTCCCAGTACATCATAGCTAGGTTTAGCAGGTTCAAATCCTGAAGAATCAGTGG
Source organism: Electrophorus electricus (assembly GCF_041902795.1). Lineage (NCBI taxonomy): Eukaryota > Metazoa > Chordata > Actinopteri > Gymnotiformes > Gymnotidae > Electrophorus > Electrophorus electricus. The sequence continues at coordinate 35,204 of NW_027658430.1, forward strand.
CGTCCCTTAGAATTATAACTCACTCAGGGCAATTTTTTCCTGTAGATTCACATATCCCTCAATGGACAAGCTCTCCGAGACCCTCCCAATTGTGCTCAAGCATTTTAAGTGAGTGAACCAGATTAGCCATTTACTCTGAGATTAAACTGTCAATCCTTGTTCTAATCTGAAACCTTGCGCTTTAATGGTTTAAAGTTATGTACATTTTTTTCTCTCCACAGAATTAAGAGTGTTATTGGAATGGGTGTTGGAGCAGGAGCAAACATCCTCACACGGTTCGCTGTGAGTTGTAGCACTGTCTTTCTTCCCAATAGATTTTAACACAATGATCAAACAAGGATTACTCCTTGGTGAAATTCTTGCTTTGTAACAAAGTGTTGATACTTGCAGCATAATCCTAATCATTACACTGTCAAGCTAGCTAGACATCAACTCTCCAGAATACTGACACTTCACTATTGTTCCTCTGCTTGCACATGTAAACAAACCTTTTTCTAAGTGCAATGTAAAGTGCAAGAATGCCAAATATGGAGACTCTTAATTGCTCATTTAACTACAACAGTTTGACATATAGTAAGTAATTTTGCCCTGAAGGTTTATCTCCCTTTGACTGCTCATGCATAAATGTCTTGCAGTTGAAGTACCCAGACTTGGTTGAGGGCCTTGTCCTGATGAACATTAATGCTCAGGCAGAGGGCTGGGCAGACCGGGCAGCATCCAAGGTATCACAGTCTAATGCAATAGTAATTATCATTCTGTTAACACCCTGCTTAAACATCACGATCCCTGTATCTCTACAATTATGTCGTTTAGCTGGTCCCACCTAGCGTCCATGTCTATGGTTTCCCTGTCTCATGTCTTTTGTTTTGCTTTACTTCCTTGTTGTGGTTCCGTTGCTTAGTTTCATTTTCTTTGCTCCTTATTATTTGCACCTGTCTTGTTTAACTCTTATTAATTCATGTATTTAAACCGTCTTGTTCCCTGTGTCTTGGCTGTTCACTGAATCCATATAACTTTCAATGTGATAACAAATAGTTCTCAGCATATTACTCTTAGTTTTCTGCAGTTTCCAGTTAACCTTTCATGCCAATCATATGGTGACAATCGACCCTATATTTTTATTCTTTTGGGATCCTTAGAAAAGTGTCAAGCCTCTTTTAATAAAGTAATGTATTTGATCAAAGCTTATGTGTACTCCAGCCACTAAAGATCAACCCACACTTTCCACAGATTTCCAGCTGGGCCCTTGGTCCCCCCAGTGTTGTCATCTCCCACCTGTTCGGTCAGGTACGAAATAACGCCTAAAATGAAATGTATATTGTATGTATTATTGAGCAGTACTTGTCAACCCAGTCCTTGTGATACATCTGACATCCCACATTTTCCCTCTATCCCAGCTCCTGACAACATCATCCTAGCTCCTAAACCAAGCCATTAGGAAAATGAACACCTGGTACAGGTGTACTGGGCTGGGTTAGAATAAACATGTGGGCCATTTCATGTGTACTGTGGACTGGGTCACTAAACACTGAACTAGAATATTTAAAAGTTAAATGCCTTATTACTAAAGATGAGTGTTCCAAATGAGCTGTCCTGAATTTAGACTGTGTCCTTTTCGTAACTAAAGAACCAGATGCCTACATTATTGTCCATCAAAAGGTCAACAATGTTTTTTTTTTTTTTTACATATTCTTTTTATTATACATTTCTGTCTCGAGTGCCTGTGCAGACTGTGCATATAGAGGAAGAGACATTTAAATTCATATTCACATCAAGTTTTGATGTTTTGTGACTGATTGCGTCTTGGACTGACTCCTTTATGGCACCGTGGCAGGAGGAGATTAAGAAGAAGGCAGAATTTGTAAAGACCTTCCATCACAACATCAGCAAAAGGATTAACCAGACCAACCTTCTGCATTTTATGAAGTCCTACAACAGGTATGACTGACATCTGCATTCTATGGAATCTTCTGAGCTCTCTGCTTCTAGACTTGTTTGTCATATGAACAGCTCCCAGTCTTATTAGATCTGATCAATTTTCAGCCGAAGTAAACTGAACATTAAGAGAACTTCTCTGGGTAGAAAGACTCTAAAGTAAGTGAGAAACTGTTTCTCTTTTATCCTTATTCCATGTTATTTTTTGATGTAAAATGCCCCTGTGCCACCACATGGCTGAAAGGTTTTGTTGCTGTAGGTGTCACACTCTTCTGGTGGTAGGAGATGACTCTCCTGTGGTGGATGCTGTGGTATGTACAGCTTGTTTTACATGCAGAAGTTTAAAAACAACATTCAAAATCCAACCCAGCATTCAAATCAAACTTCTATATGTACCTGGGAGCCTGCGTGCAAATGTTTGTGTTTTCTGTCGTAGGTTGACTGCAATTCCAAAATGAATCCCTCAAAGACAACCCTCCTCAAAGTTAGTGACCTTCAAACCTCAGCAAAGCAATACTTAAAATGTTATGTTTTGCTTTTTTTATTTGACTCTCATTATAAATGCAGAAGTCATTATATGTCACTGGGGGCTTATAAATCATGAACGTTGTGATGAACTTGTGGTGAATAACATTGTCCTTCATGTTGTCCCTCATGAAGATGGCTGACTGTGGAGGTCTACCACAGCTTGATCAGGTCTGTCGTTACCCATTAAAATAATGCTCTTGCATTCAAACTGAGTGATGCACTGTGTAATCTATTGTGTCCTGTTCTTACCTTATAGCCTGGCAAGCTGGCAGAAGCCTTGAAATACTTCATTCAAGGACTGGGCTACAGTAAGTAAATACTGTAAACACACTGTCAAAAGGTCGAAATTAAAAATCGTTCAGCCTCTGCGCAATGTAAAACCCATAAATCCAGTTTAGAAAAGTTCATTACTGCCTGTTGTAGACCTTCAGGCTTTCACAACTATCTTTAAGTTATGCATGCTTTCTAAATGGTGCAGTTAAGTAGGGACCTTGAGCTATGTTACTTCACCTTGTCCTTCTGCTTATCTGCCTCTGACAGTGTCTTCTGCAGGCATGACACACCTGTCTCATTGGCACCCCGCCTTCTCCACCAGAATGGCATTCTTCCACCCCTGGGCCATCACTTCCATGGAGAGCACCTCCAAGCAACGCTGAAGATGAGGCTCTCCTACCCGCTGCTCCATCCCAGTGTTGTCATGCTCAGTTGGGCTCCATTTCAAATAAAAAATACTCTAAATTGAGGGACCATTGATGTGTTGGTGTTAGTGTTTGTGTGTCATTGTCCCAGTGGACTAATTTAGACTTGCACAAAAGGAAAAAAAAAACCTAAATGATAAAAAGCTGTTTAAAATGTTTATACTTATCAGGCTCAGTGTTGTACCTTTATTTAGTAGCCATAAAAAAAGTTGATGTATAGTACATCAATCAATGTATAACACTTTTAGTACTTAGTATATGAATCAATGTATAATATTTGGACTGCTTTAACACCAGTACAAAAGTTTAATATAATAAAGAAATAATGCACTGTGATTACGTGTGGCAGCCCGAGTGCCGTAGGGCGAGGGGCAGGACGCACAGACTCCACCGACTGGGACGAACATTTATTAACATAAATGACAGCGGCACTCACGTATTAGAAACAATAAACATGGACCTGAAACAAATGAAGTTAAACAAACATAATACACAAGAATACATCTAACATAAACACGTTACATTCAGACATTACACCGACAATGACCAACACCCTGTACACTTTAACACGGGTTTATATACATTGAGACGAACAAGGTGCAGGTGTGGTTGCAAACACAGCCCTCCCACTGAACGTGGCAGGCCAAACCACATGACTCGAATGTGTGTTTCAGGTTATGCAAATACTTTGGGAGTAGTTTAAATCAGTCAATCTACTGAATTCCCCACCAACAACAGTATGAATAATTAATTGTCATTTACATTTATAACTTTTAACATACTAGCAGCATGAGTTTCATGAATTTGTACTTCATTAACTTTTTGTATCACATTATTTACATTACTGTATTAAGTACCCAATGCTCTGCTTTGAAGAAGAAGAAGTACAACATTGAATTATTTTACTGCACTTGTACTGCATATTTTCAATGTATTTACATCATTTTAGAGAATGCCATATTAAGGAATAAATAAATAAATAAAGTTTATTTACCTGCTATTGTTCTTACGTCCACTGAAGTCCAAAATAATCTTTAAGGCTCTAGGTTACTTAATAGCAAATACATTTCTGTGGTATTCTGATTTATTTTCTACTTGAAAGACAGGGAATATTCTGATGTCTTTATTAGTAACTTTAATGCACCTAATGCACCCTTTTGGGGCACCCTAAAACTCTGACTAGTATTACGTGAGTAATCGCTCTAGAGCAGGGAATTGAAGATAACAGGATAATTGAGGAAAAAAGGGGAAATTTTGTTTTTTTTTCTAAAATGAATGATGTAGCCAGCGATATGAAGCCCACCCAGCCTGTTTCACTATTTGGTATCTATAGGCCACCACGGCCCTACTCAGAATTTATTAAGGAATTTTCAGATTTCCTTTCTAATCTAGTCACTTTTGTAGAAAGAGCCATTATTTTTTGTGATTTCAATATTCACCTTGATAATGCCCAAGACCCTTTGAGATTGGCCTTTAGCTGTATATCAGAATCAATTGGTTTCATCCAATGTATAAGAGAACCCACACACTCTGATGGACATGCGCTTGACTTACTATTGACATACGGTGGACACGGAGAACATAGTCAGACTACCCCAGTCGGATGCCATCTCAGACCATTCCTTAATTTCATTTGAACTACATACAAGCCACAATATAATAACCTCGCCTCGCTATCATAGCAGACGCACGATCACATCAGCCACTGCATCCCCTGTAGATTCACACACTGTTCTTTATAAAGGCATCTCTCACAGTTTAGTTACATGTAACATTTTAGCTTTTAAGCATGTAGCCACCTTTCCATATCCTTTTCTAACCTTTAAAGGGAGATGTTTCTAGCATCACCTTTGACCACATTTCCATACTTTCAAATGCAATAAATTCTTTACAAGAGGTGGTCCCTGTTATTACTGAGGTAATAACATGCGTGTTTACAGGGAAAAGAGGCCTAACAGTGCATTGGACAGATTAATAACATAAAACATAAGGGAGTTTAGAGATTCTGTGTCCTTTCAGAATGACTTGCATACAGGGCTTCAGGCTTCAGTAAAGGATCCTGCGTAGGCTTTTGGTGGACCTCAGGGTAAGATATATGAACTCTCCACCAGGCTCAGGACCATATAGAAAAACAATCTTCTTTAGGACAAGGCTAATACAAATCTTCTCTTGGAATGTAGTGGTAATGGCTTCCAACTGGTGTGGGTATTGAATAGCAGTTTGCATATATTGACTACTGTGTGGTTCAGATGTAATGGTGGTGAATGCAAACACTAATATGTAAAGGAAGGTGGGGTGAATACATAACCACTTCTGAAAAGTGTATAAAAATATGGGTTCTCTGTTTGACAGTTAGACCTTCACGAAGGGTGCCTCAATAATGCTTGTTAAGGTTAACCGGCAATAAAGGATGGGACCAGCTATTCTCTTTAACTAATTCTGAAGGCTGACTCTTCATGTTATGTTTGAATGTTTAACTTTAAAACTAACTGACTGGGTATTTAGGAACGACATTACTTTCCAAACTTCATTACTACTTTTCATCCCTTCTCATACCTTTCGGTTTCTACCCTTTATCATCTTTGTTAGCTGCACAGCAGGGGCAGGATATTGGTGGAATCCTGCAAGGCATTCCAGCACTCTCTTACAAAACTATTAAAACTGTTTTTTGCCATATCCATATAAGATATCTCAAATGTGTATAGAATGTAGGTAAGCAATTCTGCTTCCTCCATGGTGCAAATTTGGTATAGATTGAATAACCCTATTTATAATCTTCAGTAGCATATAAGAAATCCAGATCCTCAAATAGCCACATTAGAAATTGTAATTTGGTACAATTTTAAATGCTTGTCTATCACAGGGTAGACTTAGATTGAGACACCATGTTTGACAATTGTATTCGAAACCACCATACCTAGTAAAATTTACTGGGCTCAACCAACCCTTGTAATTGCACATCTTCCTACATCTCACAAGGGACAACTTTCTGGAGGGACATTACTTCACATAATGTCATTCCTTTAATCTAGCATCTTAAACACTGATGATGGGTTTACTCCAGCTACACAAGCTAATGCTAACACTTGCTAATGTCCTCTTTTCTCAGGCCTGGTGTACTTCCTCCTTTCTAACAAAAGGCCGTTTAATCCTGTCAATGATTTGTGATACCCAGTTTGTTTTCTTTGTATCATCATTTTAAAATCAAGTGAAAATCTAAGACTTACAATAGTACACTTACATTGCTTTAGGTAGTTTGGTTAATCAGCCTTGGTTACTACCAAAGAGCTGCACATATGTAATCATGATGTCAGGACATCTCAAGGATTACACTATGAACCGGATGGACAAGTTGACTTGTGGAATTGATCACCTGCAAGTGGATATTACAGTAAACCTGGACTGCATGGATAACCGTTTGTGCTCTTCAGGACTATGACATCAGCCCCAGCCTGAAGACCAAGGGGGGAAATTTAGGTACCATGCCAATCCAGCAGATAGCAGCACCATCATCACCGCATTGAGCAAACTTGCATCAAATGGAAGAAAGAGGGTGTGCCTAAAAGCAGGTGGAATTCAGGTGTCTTAAATACCCTGATCAACAGACCTTTACTCTCTCCCTGGTTTTTCCTCCATCAAGGTTAGACCTAAAAGAGGGGCTTTGTCATCTCTCTCTCAGATACTTTCTTCACTCAGCACCATGTGGACAGTTAACAGCAAACAGCTGAGAATCATATTTCTCCATTTAATTGATCCAAGAGATGGTGGAATCTAGACTAACGTCTTGTTACCACCCCGTCTAGGCTATGGCACCGTACCAAGGAAAAAGAATGATAAACGGCTAAAGGAATGGAACATGCAACTGTTAAAGAGTAACAGAAAGAAACATAAGCACAAATGGTAGACTCTTTTTAGTGTATTGTTGTATAATACAGAAGTTACAAATAAACACACTGGTGCAATTTCTTCTGAAGTGACCCAGGCCAAAACAATAAATAAGACACACACCAGCGAAAGAAAATTGAGGTCCAAGCAGGGAAAAGAAGGTCATACACACAAATGATACAATTACAAACAAGCCAAAACCGACTGCTGAACTAGCTGCCACTGCCGCCACCCCCGCTGCCGCCGCTGCCTCACTGCCTCCAACAGCCCCACTGCCTCCCTCCTCTTCTGCCTTCGGGAGGGGCCTTTATATAGGAGTGGCCAGGAGTGGCCAGCAGGCAGGTAGACCTGGGGAGGAACAGAGCAGAGTCAAGTTCAGAAAAGGTGAGGAAACCTGGCACCGGATCTGGATTCTGAGATACACCTAGAGAAAGGAAACACATACACACACGCTTACAGACAGAAATCTGATCAACATTACCACAGCAACAGGTTCACCAAATTTCTTCAAGCAAGCTTGCAAATGCGGTCAGTTCCCTCCTGTTAAACTGCGGATGGAACTCATATTCCCAGCATACCTTGACGATGTCACATTTTATCAACAAGAAACCAGGGGTGGAAATTCCCTCCTAATTGTAGACAAACTGAGTGAGGATGACCAACTGAGATAATCACCAAAAATCATCAACATGTGAGACTTTTACATCTGGGCATAGTTTATAGTCGGGCATATCTGGGCAAAAGTATATAGGTTACATTTAGCTGATGCTTTTATCCAAAGCAACTGAGTACAACTTGAGCAATTGAGGGCCTTGCTCCGATGCCCAACAGTGGACCTTGATCCAACAACCTTCTGATTATAACTCAAGTAACTCAAGTAACAGCTGCCACTGCTTGAATTAAACAGTAAAGTTTAATCAAGATCCTAGTACTTTCTTGAAAGTATTTGGGCTTGGTGTACATACCATTTTGTTTGGATAATCTTAAGTAATATTTGTACAGACTGGAAGTTCTTTTTCCTCTTTGCATACAATCTCTCTATGTCTTGCTTTTTACTAGCAAACATAGGTATCATCATGTCACTTCAATAGGCACAGACACATTGACCTTATTGTTCAGTTAGTAAACCTGCCATTACCCTTTGTTCTAACATCACGTGAGAACAAGCCAGCTGAGCTCATTAACATACAGTCACATTGCTGTTTAAATTCTGCACCATTTTATTGCTGGCACAATAGCATGTCTGCCTCCTTCTCGCTCTCGCGAGCGTGTACCGACCTGCATGAAAGCATTCGCTCTCCTCTCCTTTTACACACTCACACACATAAACACATGCTCGCTATATTTTAGCTTGTTTTTCTGTAAATATACAGATTGTTTATGCTATTGTTTGTGATTTAGAGTAGTTGCGTTAATAAATGTATCATTTATTCTCATGTCCCTCTTGCTGGGCGCCCAGCGCACTGTGACAGCATGACTTTAAACTTAGCAAACAGGAACTGTTTGGATTGCTTCAACCACAGTGGCAACAAGACTAAAGAGATGTGAGGAGGCTTCTCAAATAAGCTTCTCACTTTATTCAACATGAATTGGCATTTCATTTTCGTTTTCATCATTTGATGTAAGTTATTTTCTATGCAATACTACAATATATACATTGTTAGTTTTTTTTGTTTTTTTTTTCATATGTAGCATTTTTTAATTCCTTAGCAGAAACAAGAATTCTTGTGTTCCAGTAACAGTGGTGCTGGGTTGTATATGCAGGCACTGAGAAATGGAATTGGTCACAGAGGCAGTTAACTCTTCAGAGTGGAGCATCTGTCAACATCTGAAATATAAACAACATAAGAAATACTGGTGCTGTGAGCGTGTAACAGCATTCAATTACTGCACGATTATGGCATATGCCAACAATACAAACAAGAAAGTGACAGTAACTGATAACCCAGCTCAGAGTCTCTTTACTGTCACTGTGAGGGATCTACAGGAGAGAAACACTGGAGCATATTGGTGTGCAGTGGAGATTTCAGGAATGTTTCAACCAGATGTCAAAACACAGCTATATATCACTGTGAAATCAGGTATTACAAATTCTTTATGAATATTGAATATTCAGTTTAGTGACATTTCTCATATTGCATATATTTCATCCATACATATTCATACAAAAGTGCCTTTCTTTGTTTCCAGCTCCTGCTGTGTTTGTGACCAAGAGCAGAGTGAGTGGAGAGGAGGGGAGCAGTGTCAGTGTCCAGTGTCTCTACAGCGCTGCATATAAGAAAGAGGCAAAGAAGTGGTGCAGATCTATAGACTGGACCTGCTACACAGTGGGGAGGACCAACACATCCCAGAATTCAGCAGTGCAGATCAGTGATGATGGGAAAGGCACCTTCACGGTGTTGATGACTGGACTGAAGAAGACTGATGCTGGCTGGTACTGGTGCTCCACGGGAGGTCTAGAAGTTCCTGTTCACTTTGACGTCACTGATGCACTTGCAGGTATATTGTTTTGTATCTAATCAATTAAATGGTGTAAAAATTATTAATGTTGTTTAACCTTTAAAAGATGACAACAGTGATTAAAGAAAGAAAAAAAAACTATGCATAGGGTGCCTTATTAGATTTGGTTATGTCACGTTGCAGCCCCGCCCCTCCTCAAACGTCTTGGTGTGTACGTGTGTGTGTTCGTCCATGTCGCCGCGCCCTTTCGTGTCGTCCACCTGTTCTGTATTATGTGTAATCCTCGTGTGTGTGTATATATGTCTCTTGTGTTGTAGTACGTGTTGTTGGTGTTTGAACGGTGTTTAGTGAGGTGTGCGGTGTTAGATGTGTCGTCTGTGTTAAATAAAAATGTGTGTTTGAACGTGCCCCTACTCCACATACTGTTAGCCTCGAATCATCACAGAAACACCAACCAAAGAAGGATGCCTGGGAAGGGCAAGAAGAAGGGGAAGAAGGGGAAAAGACGCACTTCCCCAAATAGTGCCTGCAATCCCTCCGTGCTCTTGGGTACCCTCCTGACTCCTGCTGCAGAAGAGCGTGGTCTGGGGGCAGAGGTGGAGGAGTCACACGGGATTACGTCTGACCATAATGACTGGTATAACTATTTCCAGTCCTCGGAGTCGGACACCGCGGACTTTTCCTGTACCAGGGTGAGGCCATCACTCATCCTGTCTTCGCTCCATGGGATCACAACAGAGCAGGGACCTGCTGGGTACTACGGAGACCTACCTATTTATGAGGACAGGTACTTGGAGGTGGAATCCGCAGAGTCCTACATGGACCTTACAGAGGGATATGCGGAGTATGGCGAGCGAGGGGAGTGCCGTAACGTCACCCTAGAGTCAGACTTGGGGTCGGATCATGAGGAGGACCCGTCGATGGAGGTGGAGGAGGTACCTCAGGGGAATCTAGGCGCTCTGGAGTCAGCAAGCAGCCCTGGGTGACTGGTGGAGAGATGGCATCATCAACAGAGGAGGACATTCCTCCCCCTAGGGCGAGGACCTATGCCTAAGTCTCGGGGAGGTAAAAAGGCAGCGGCACCGAGGTCTGCTCTGCCGGGGTCTGGCAGGGTCACCAGGGTCTGCTCCAACACCTGATGGTGAATGACATCTCAAAACTATTCTTGAACGTACTTTTTCAGATTTGAATTCCTTACTGAGAAGTTTGAAAGAACTTAGGAGTCGTTGTTGAGTTACGAAAAAATGTGTCTGGAGTGTGAATGGCCATCATAACTTGCGTTTTTCATCGGAGCCTTGCTCACTAAAGCTGTTATTTTAACTAAGCCTACTCGCTGGTTGAGTTAGCTAGACAGGCAAGCTTGTTAAGGTTTAATTCCCGAAGTTTGGGCCCTGCTGTCGGCTTGTATGTCGACACGTAGCCCCCAGGAGAGAGAGTTTCGCCTGGTTTGGGCTCCTACGCGACAGCAAGGATTGTATTTTGCACTGGAAAACTTAAATCAGATTGTGAGCTAAGAAAAGGGGGAGAGAGACAAGTACTCATGCATGTGAGCACACAGCTTGACAACATGGAAAAAAGACACCCAACATGCAGCAGGAGTGGCTAAAGCCATACAGAAAACAACGCATCTGGTAATGGGACATCCAATCACGGTACTAACCACACACAGTGTAATAGCATACGTGAACTCACAAGCCTTCACCTTGACAGCACTAAGGCAACAGAGGATCAGCAAAATTTTGGAAGCACCACACATCACATACACACATGAAGGAATCAACATGGCAGACATGATGGGAGGAGGAGAGCCTCATCAGTGCGAACAGGAAGTCAAAAAGCAGGAGAAGGTGAGACCAGACCTAGAAGGAGAACCAATTCCAGGAGCAGGGAACATGTTCACTGATGGGTGTGGATTTAGAGGACCAGATGGGGATATAAAAGCAGGGTATGCAGTGGTGGCAGAAACACAGGGAGAAGTAGATGAATTTTGGACGGTGAAAGCAGAAAGGCTGAAAGGTTAGCAATCAGCACAGCGAGCTGAGGTAATGGCAGTAGTGGAGGCCTTGAAGTTAGCAAAGGGTAAGGAAGTGAATATTTATACTGACTCTGCTTACACGGTAGGGGCAGCACATGTGGAGCTAAGACAATGGATGAGAGCAGGGTTTAGGACAGCGGGAAACAAACCAATTAAACATGATGCAGAAATGAGGGAGCTGGCAAAGGCCTTGCAGGGACCAGAAAGAGTAGCTATCATAGAGTGCAGGGGACATGTAGAGTATGTCAACAGTACAATCCCAAACCTACAATTAAGGTGGCACCCGGTAAGTATCCGTTGTCATTAACACCAGGGGAAGAGATAGTAATTGACTACACAGACATGGTGGACTCAGCACAGGGGTACACGTACGAATTGATGTGCGTAGACAACTACACAGGGTGGCCGGAAGCGTGGCCAACAAAACGGGAAGACAGTGCTTCAGTGGTAAAGTTCCTGGTGAACCAGTACATTCCTCACCATGGGTTTCAGAGAAAGGTGAGATCAGATAATGGCACTCATTTTACAGCGCGCAATTTGCAGGAGTTAGAGAAAATACTGGGTCTGAAACATTCATTTGGGGCAGTGTATCATCCTCAGTCTCAAGGTAAGGTGGAAAGGATGAATCTAAATGCGAAAAACAAAGTGGCCAAAATCTGTGCACAGACAAAATTAAATTGGGTTGATGCCTTACCTTTGGCAATAAATGAGAAAAGAAAAACATCTCACACACACATCATACTTTAATGAATTGCAAAGTATCGTTTCAGCTTTCTCCACGCAGGAGGGGGACCGGACGGGGAGCAGACAAACCCAGACGATACCCGTTACGGACTGGGGGCTGCTGAGAGTCATCAAGAGAAAATGGAGTGAGCCGAGGTGGACAGGTCCATTCCAGGTGACAGAAAGAACCAGCCACGCCGTACGCCAGAACGGTACAGGGGAAACGTGGTTTCATCTGAGCCAGTGCGCCGCCGCAGAGTCACCGCAGAGGAGTCTGCAAGAGACAGCGAGGGACCTTGCTGAAACATCACCTAACTCACCTGACCCGGAAGGGGCAGAATAATCCCCAGGAGCAAAAGGGTCAAGGTAGTCCACCCTTAGACCCCGAAGTAAGAAGAACAGAACACCAGTGATGACTTCTGGACAATTGTGTTGTTTGATTATTTGTTGGTGTATTGTGTTGTGTGTTTCCATTTACAGTTTGGTCACGCTTGGGTTAAATAATAGCATGGCAGTAGGAAAGGATTAAAACATTAACAACAAGACGGTGAAGAAGAATGGGGGTAGAGATTGGTGGATGTGTAGCATGTGCAGCCGCAAGACCCAGACTTATAACCACCCCGGCACCCCTATTCCCACAAAAAGACCCCAAGGGCTATGCGTGCATGATTGGCCTGACTAAGGAAAGAAACCCTAAGAATTGTGACACTTTGAGCGTTATTTTCCCCCCCATCAGTAACAGAACCAGGATAGGACTATTTTCACCCGAAAAGGGGGAGGGGAACTACACGTGCTTCGTTAGAAGTTCAAGCACACCTCAAGTACGCTTGGGGCACATCCCGGCGGAATGGTGTAACCGCACGGTCACTGGGAACGAGTCTGTGGGTTCATGGGCACGAGCAGGATTGTATGATTATTGTGGAAGGATGACTTTGGTTGTTAACATGCCAGAGAACTCGGAGGGGACATGCGCCATGGTCAGGTTAGCAGCTCCTTTATTACTGATAGGCAAAAAACTACACAGGGACCCGGTAACTGATGCAGCAAGACAGTAGCGAGAGGCATACCATTTTGATTTAACAAGGAATACACCCACATACATAGATGCAATAGGAATACCTCGCGGAGTTCCGGACAGATATAAGTTAGCAGACCAGATAGCAGGGGGATTTGAGAATATTCCGATACTTTCTGCATTATTCCCCATTACTCCAAATAAAAATGTGGATCGGATTAACTATGTACATTATAATGTCCTCAGGCTAGCCAACCTGACTAGGGATGCAGTGGAAGGACTTAGAGATCAGCTGGGACCAACCTCACTGATGGCGGTGCAAAATCGTATGGCATTAGACATGTTGTTGGCGGAAAAGGGGGGTGTCTGCGCTATGCTTGAGGATGTGTGTTGTACATTCATTCCTAATAATACCGCTCCGGATGGGTCAGTTAGTAGAGCATTGGATGGTTTGAAGACCCTATCAGAGGAAATGCATGAGAATTCAGGCATAAACAACCAGTTGGAATCCTGGATGGTGAGCCGGTTCGGTCAGTGGAAAGACTTAATTGTGTCATTGATGGTTTCATTAGCCACATTCACGGGAATTGCTGTGACATGCGGGTGCTGCTGTATTCCATGTATTAGGGCGTTAATGGTTAGACTAATTTCAGCTATGATAGAAAGGAAAGATGTGCATGAGGGTACCACGATGATGCCACTGATACAGGGGGAAAGGGACGTAGAGACAGGAGATGCCAGAATAAAGGAGTGTGATTGGTGATCTCTTTGTAGAGATCAAAAGGGGGAATTGTGGAGTTTCAGAAATTAAATGAATGCTAAGCTTACACTAGTAGAGAATAATGTGCAGAATGGAATAGGACTAATGCTTGAATAAATAAAATAATTACTGTATGTCCAGACATAACAGGAAATGCCCTAGACGTGCATATGTGTGATTATGCAAGAAGACATGTGTACGAGACGGTCAAACAGAGGTGACGGCTGAGATGGAAAAACACAAAAGCAGAAGTGGCACAAGGCGAGAGAAATATAAGTCTGTCTGTTGCAAAGTTATGCTTTAGATCTCACTCGCACTGTGTTGTGAAGTGACATCTCCAGAGCTCTGCATTAATAAAAGGCCACAGGGTAACGCACTGTTTCCTGTCTCTTCTTTCCTGCATCAACGGACACGACACTAACTAATGATATAACAGAATCTGGCCCTTAGCTATTTTATTAGCTTTTTATCAGGGCACGCTTAGTAAAACGTCACATCTCTACATCAACTTTTTAGAAAAATTAACAGGCAATCAAATTATTTTGGCTATACTAAAACCTGTCCTGGAGCAATGCCTAGCTAGCTGGATAGCTAACACTAACATGCAAGACTGGGTTTGTTTTGCAGAAGTAGCAGATGCTAAATAGCTGCCTTGTAAAAGAGGTTTGCATTGGGGACTGTTTGTATTTGATGCATGCACTTTAGGTATTATTGTATAACGCTATTTGTGATGTATTTTTGTTTTTCAATCAGTCACATTCCGAGCCAAACTTCTCTTAGGTATCTTGTATCAGTGGAGAACTACTTTTGAAGGCATTGTTACTAGCTAACTGTTAGCTAGCAAGGTAACAAGGTAACTCTTTTTAAACAACAAAAAGAAAAAAACACTTTACTGTGATTAACAACTTTGAATTTACTAAGTTGTGATTGTTTCATAGAAGGTCTGATTAGCTAGCCTAGCTAAAGCTATGTTTGATACGTTTTGATACGTCTAACGACACTGGCATTTTTGGACAAGAGTAGCTTTATAGTTGCTTAGCTAATGTCACAGAATTAAAAGTAGAATCAGAAGGAAATGTTGAATATTGTGTCATTGCACCAGCCATGAGGCATTAAAGTGTCTGGACAAGAACATAGCTAGCTAGCTAACTGGCTTAGATCACTACTGCAGCTCTCACACCTCGGGTTTATTACATCATAATAGGTAATGTGGAATTTTTAAGGACCATTGTTGCGTCTGATAACCCGTTCAGAAAAGGTGTTCTTCAGCTGAATGAACAGATACTGAAACGAACACTAAAGAGATCATCCAACATTAAAGATATTTCAGTAGACACACTAGTGGAAGAGCTGCTGAGGTTCCTGAGCCATGAATGTCCGGCCTCCAGCATCTACTCTGGACAGGTATGTCACCGCCTTGCACCAGGACGCAGAGATCCATGAGCATGACTGAGATGTAATTATAACTATATACACCTCATTAGTCTGATGCTAATGAGCACACATGCACACCTGCCGTCCAGTTCTTTAACATCCATATCCGTCACCTTGATTTATCTTAGTAAGTTGCTGCTGAAGCTCTGTCTCTCTTTCTCTCTTTCCCCATGCCTCCTTCCCTTCCTGTAGGAGTGTGGATACACCACTGGCGTTGTTGCCTGATGCACCTCCTTTGGAAGAGGACACGGTCCACTGTCAGAACTGGCAGGAGACAGTGGAGCCGCACACACTCGCCTCTCTCGGCTCCCGGGAGATCGAACGGCAGGCTGTCATATATGGTAAAACAGCAAATGTGGTGCACAGCAACTGACTATAAAAGACAACTCCCAGTACACAGTTAACATGTAAAATGAAAAAAATTATTTACTGATCTAACTTAAACTAAATAGCTACTAAATCTTTTGAACATACAGTATTCTATTTATTATGCACATGTGATAATTCTATCCTGACTCATGAAAATGTGGAATTCTGAATTGTGTAACGTTTGTAAGAAATTGTAGTGACTTTGCTATATCCTCTTCCTCAGAGCTGTTCACAACGGAAGCATCTCACTTGCGGACTCTCAGGGTTCTCGATCAGGTGTTCTTCCAGAAGATGAGGAACCTTTTGACCGTCGAAGAACTTTCCTGTATCTTCCCCAACCTGCCCCAGGTCTACAGTCTTCATGGTCAGTCTCTCTGTGTGCGAGCGTGTGTGTGTGCGTGTAAATCTGCTCCATTTGTCTTAGTGTGTTTTCAAACCTAAATTTCTGAAGCCTACTTGGTGTCTAAATCATAATCAAGATTAAAGAAGTGTAAAACCCACCCAAACTGAGAATTTAATGACAGCACAATATCAGCTATCGGCACCATGCCATTACTGTGAGCAGGTATGGACTGGAGGCTGTACATGTTGTTTTTGCGGTGGCCTTCATGACACAAGTAGAGTTCTGTTGCCCACTGACACAACTTTCTAACAAACCACATATACACTGGCTCGCTTAAACAGATTCTGTTTTGTGGTGTTGCATTTGTGTTTCAGCGAATCTGTGTGAGTCCATGAAGAGGCTGAGGGACTCTTCTATAGTTCAAGGCATCGGAGACATCATGGTGTCTAGAGTGAGAGCTGGCTAGTGTTACTCCCTTTCTAGTTCACATCATCTTTTGGTGCTGTCTAAAATGAAGGGGTTGTTCTGTGTAGTGTGGGATATACTTGTTGCTTTATTTGATATGTCAGTAGCTCATGTGTTTGTGCGTGTGCGTGATAGTTTGAAGACGCTGCAGGAGAGGAGTTCCAGGAGCAGGTGTCTCACCTGTGCAGTCAGCAGAGTCAGGCACTGGAGCTCATTAAAAATAAATGCAAAGACCCGCGTTTCGCGCACCTTATACAGGTAACACTTTTTAGAGGTATAAAGCCTTTGGACAAACCTACAAACACTAGAGCTTCTGCCATATTTGTTAGTGGGCTGGGTTGTGAATTGGTTGACCCATACTTTGAATTGGAGACTATCCAGTCTTTTATATTTGACTTTTATTGCAGCACATAACTTTTAGTGATGCTGTTTTAGGTATAAATTGGTGTTGCAGTCAACAGAATCCACATTTGGACTTAGATGTCCTTGGCTCATTCGTGTGTGTGTGTGTGTGTGTGTGTGTGTTAGGAATGTGAAGCCAGCCCTCACTGCCGCCGACTACAATTAAAGGACCTTCTAGTGTCTGAGATGCAGAGACTCACCAAATACCCCTTGCTGCTGGATAACATCATCAGACACACAGAAGGCATGTATAGAAACACTCACACACAATGTATTGAACCATGAAAACACTTCAGTATACACACACATACCAGTTTACCAAGGAGGCAAGCACACACACCCTTTCTCCTGGATTAACACTAGTATGTGCCCCCACAACAGCTGGTTCTCCAGACCTGCAGACATTGGTGAGGGCACAGGCGTGCTGCCGTGGGATACTACGAGCTGTCAATGAGGTCGTCAGGGAGACGGAGCACCGGCGACTGCTCAGCCGTTATCAGCGCAGGCTAGACTTGTCCCCTCTGGAGAGGCAGGCCAGTCCTGTCGCTGCTCAGTTCAAGGTACGGCCTTACTATGTATCCACCATCTGCCTTCCAAACAGCTTCTCTGGTCTTGGAGCACCTGATCCAGAGTATGAATTATTAACTATATTCTTTTTCTATGTAGAATCTGGACCTGACCACTAAGAAAATGATCCACGAAGGACCGTTGACTTGGAAAGTTAGTAAAGATAAAGCTATAGGTAAGAGATCATCACAGCTGAACAAATCACATTTTTGTTTTTCCTCTTGCAAATGATTACTTGACAGGTCCATTCTCACTCTGTGTGTGTGTGTGTGTGTGTGTGTGTGTGTGTTTCAGACATTCATGCTCTGCTTCTCTCAGACCTGTTGGTGCTACTCCAAAGGGGTTCAGGTGACCGTTTGATCTTGCGATGTCCTGCGCGCGCACTGGGTGGGGTTTGGGGTAGGAACACGGACCTCAAAACCCCCTTTTGCCCCGTTGTTCGCTTGGATTCATCTCTTGTCAGATCTGTGGCTACAGGTATATTTGTAGTTATTCTTACAGCTATGAATAGCCAGAATAGATGAATGGGTCTGGAATAACTAAGTCTTTATTTTATTTTTAAAAAATTAAGAAGCCAGTTACAAATTGCATTTGGGTTAGTTTGAATACATTGTTTGACAGCCTGCTCTTCTCTATCAGATAACAAGGCCTTGTATGTGATCAGTACATCAGAGAGACAGATATACGAGCTGGTGGCTGGGACTTCCTCTGAGAAAAACACGTGAGTTTGTTTTTTTGTCTCTCTCTGACCCACCATCTTCTCATCAAGGTCAACCAGTCAGCACTGCTGTGTCTGTTTTGTGATAACATTTATGGTGTCAGGCCATTTATGTTCAGATGATTTTAACAACATTGTGCTGTTGTAGAAATTGGGACCTGATGGCTTTAGCGATGTTTCCACAGATGGAAGAACCTGTTAGAAAAGACCATCTCCTCGGCCTCTGGAGGCATTGAAGCCACCGAGCAAGGATCAACAGCTCCGTAAGTACTCAGGATTTTTAAAGTTTTCTAATGCTGCTGTAATGCTGTTAAGAGAAGGCAGAATTTCAAAGATGCACTTACAATGATTGGACTCCTGACATCTCCTCTAGGTCTGCGGTTCTACGGTTGCATGGTAATCATGTCGGTCGTCTAGGTAAGCCCATGTTTGTTTTTGTTTGTATACATTGTCATAGGATTTGCTCTCTTTGGTACTTATGGCTGATGCCTTTGGTCCCTAGATGGCTCCCTAACAGAAGAGTCTGGTTCTATAGAGAGAGATTCACAGAGTGAAGATGAAAATGTACTCACACCTACTATCCCAACTGACCAATCAGAAGCCTACATGCATACTGGTGGGCAGGGTTATGTGGGAGGACAAGCTAAAGTGGCTGATGCTGCTTTTCAAGATGGTAAGAATTTGTTACACTCCATTACACAGTCATTGTTGCACTATGATAGTTAAACAGTATATTTCTGGTGGTGGTGGTGTTTTTGTAAATAGAATTTTAGCAGGCTCAGATATTTACCAACTTTTTTGCACCCTTTGTGTTCTGCCAGTCAGGACACTAAGACTGTTGATCCTTGGATCCTTGGATCCTTTAGAGGCTGCCAGTCAGAAGCAGAAAGTGACATCATTGTCCTCACAGCAAGAAGGGCAGGAGATGCCTTGCCAGTCACCAAAAGGCCGTTCACACCTGGAGATGCTGAGGCATGAAACGAGGCCCTGCCAATCACGAGCAATCATACGGCAGCGCATGATAAAAAATGTGGATGGAATCTTTCAAAGAATGGAGGGACTGATGAAAAACCTGCATCAGCTTAGGGTAAAGTGGATATATTACTCACTCTCTCTCAAACACACACACACACACACACACACACACACACACACACACACACACACACACACACACACACACACACTATCATTGCAGCTAGCTAGCACTTTCATGTTATGTTTTAAAAGAATGGCTTTGTGCACTTGTGAGATCCTGGTTAACTCCTTGTTTTCATTTTCATAGGAGATTGAAGCACTGTAGACTGCTTACAATGGTGAGAAAAAAGTTACCTGTCAGTCAGTTCAGATGACACCATCCATGGGTCTTCCTCCATTATCAGGACACCATCTATTTATCTTGGGTCGAGCGATGGTAAGTGTGTCAAAGAAGCAATTTATAAATACTGGGGCTAAATCTGTTTAATGCTGTACCACAATTCTTTTTGATTGTACCAAAAAAAAAAGATCTAGTCTGGAATCACTGGGATAATTTGGGTTGAGTTTAAATGGAGCCCACTGTTATCACTCATAATCCGGTTTCAGTTGTGAACTGTCTTTTGTGATGTTTCTTTAACCCAGCTTACTGCGAGTAAGCCTGAAAGGCTGGGCCAGGCCAGCACTGAAAGCATGCCTAGACTGCTCATGCTGTCCTCCACCAACGAGCTGCTCACATGCCTGGGTGTGTTCTTGTGCCGGCGTTGCTGCCTGCTGAAGGACCTGACTGCTGACGAGCCTGTGCAGTGGCTGCGCATTGTGGACTGCTACGTGACACTGACAGAATGGCAGGAGCAAAGCTTCCTCATTCCAAGCACCGTGGTCTTTCTCTACATGCTGTGCCGTGACATCATTTCAGCTGAGGTGGCCACCAAGGAGGAGTTCCAGGCCGTGCTGCTCACATGCTTGTATGTGTCTTGCTCCTACATGTGTGAGGAGATCAGCTACCCAGCCAAAGCTTTCCTGGTGGAGGAAAACAAAGGGGCCTTCTGGGCCCGATCCCTGGACATTGCTAACCGCATGAGTGGCAAGATGCTGCAGATTAACAATGACCCGCAGTATTTTTGGCAGGTCTTCACTGACCTGAAGAACAAGATGGTTCATTAAAGGATTAAACAATAAAATATTTTATTAATTAAACATTTTGTTAAAAAGTTCAAGTTCAAGAGGTTTTATTGTCATTTCAGCTATATACAAGTACACAAAAAAAACAAGACAATGTTCCTCCAGGACCATGGTGCAACATAAAAACAACAGTGCAACAGACAACATGCTACACAAGTGCAAACAGTCCAATATACTGCAAAATGTCATTAAATAAACATTAAATAAACAATAATAAATACAGGACAGGACAAATACAAAATACAAAATGAGTAGACAGTGCAATTTAGTACAGTACACAGTACTGGGCATATGTTAAGTGAGTTGTGCATAGCAATCAGTGATATGCTACCCTGAACATAGCAGTCACCGGTAGCAGCCAGAACAGTTCAGAGTACAGTGCTGGTTTAGTACAGTACTCTAGCAGCAAGTAGGATAATGTGCAAGACTGCAACAGGAGTGCATAGTTTATTTGTGTGATGTTTGACTTCAGCACTAGTCCGATGCAAAACAATGTGTGAGTGTGTGTATAGATATGTATGTATGTACGTATGTATGTGTGTGTGTGTGTGTGTGTGTGTGTGTGTGTGTGTGTGTGTGTGTGTGTGTGTGTGTGTGTGTGTGACTGTCTATATGCATGTATAAAAGTGCCCATTTTGGAATCTGAATTGGAATTGGAGTTAGCCAGAGTTCAGGAGTCTAATGGCTTTAGGAACGACACTAGCGTTGATTTTGATTCTAGCCACAGTTCTAGTAATAAGCAGAGTTACAACTCTGCATGCAAAGTCACTGAACGTTTGACTGTTAATTCTGTAGCAAGCATAATTGAAAAAATTACATGTCCTAAATGCATGTGTGGTAAATACATTGACATTAGTATTTTTAATTAATTTCTAACATTCGGAGACATTCAGAGGTGTTTCTATTAGGCCCAGAGTTAGCTAGGTCCCCACTGTCTAATTACTCAATGAACCTCAATGGTTTCCCAATCACATCTTCTCTAACAGTTAAAGCTCTTGGAGTTATGGATCCCACTCTCTCGTTCAAAGCTCATGTAAATAAGGACCGCCTTTCTCCATTTTTAAATTGACTTTATTAAGAAAATTCAATTCAATTCAATACAAACACTCCATCACAAAAACCTCACAAACAATATCTACCAGAGGACACAGACTACCTTCACTCTATACATTAATAATTAACAATACAATTTACATCTGTAAATTAGGTATACATCCATTTATATGTCCAAAAGAGTCCAGGGAATTTTTCCTCTCATATCAAACGTCTTCAACCTTTTTAACTCACACACAATCTGTTTAAAAACTATTTCTGCAGGTATTATACATTGCTCAATAATCATCTTACATCGTGTTTTCCAAATCTTCGAATTTGGCACACAAACAATCATCCAACAAAGGTCCTTCACATTCTCAGTCAAATTCTCATTAAACACTCCATACATAATACTTTTCCTGTTACGATCCCATTTAAACCCAATATCTTTCATTTTCTCCCAAATTTCAATAGTCCTTGTGCACTGCAGTAATATATGTTCTATCATTTCATCGGCTATGCAATTTTACATCGTACAGGCAATCTTCCAACAGATATAAGCCATGCAGTATCTCGAACATTTTCCGAGATACTTTTAGACTGCACATCTTTAACAAAGGTTTCACATTCTGTCACTGTCAGACCCTTATAATTGACATTCCCCCAAAATCACAGTCTTGTATTGTTTTATCTATCATTTTATTTGGGGACTTATTCCAATCAATATTAAGCT
This sequence comes from Electrophorus electricus, assembly GCF_041902795.1. Classification (NCBI taxonomy): domain Eukaryota; kingdom Metazoa; phylum Chordata; class Actinopteri; order Gymnotiformes; family Gymnotidae; genus Electrophorus; species Electrophorus electricus. The sequence continues at coordinate 57,469 of NW_027658430.1, forward strand.
GCCTATATTTAAACAAAAAATCTCCATATAGTAATTTAAAATAAGGAGCATGTTTCCTTGACTTGCCTCTTTTCTTTCCACTGATTTACATCTCCTACCCAAATTGCTTTCCGAAATATAGCTTTCGTTACATTTTTGCAAAAGGCATTTTCTAATTTCTGAGCTAACTCAACTCCCCCTAATCCGCCTTTATTTTTTGACTTGTACATAATTTCCCTTTTTGTCACTTCTGTTATTTCCCCAAATAAAACAAACACACATTTTATTCAGCCTCTTAATACATTTCTCATCCGGAGGGAAAACCATAGCCAAAAACAACAATTTCGAAAAAATAAAGGTCTTAACCTCCTGTATTCTAGTCTTATAGTTTGACACCCTCCATTTTCCCAATTCTAGTTTAATTTCACACTCCTTTTTCTCCCAATTCCGTTCGCTACATCTACCATTTACTACCATCAAACCTAATATTTTAATTTCAGTTTTTATTTCTACATCTATTGGTACAGGTTGCCCATCTCCTATCCATACCCCTTCACTTTTACTTTCATTTAATTTTGCTCCAGCCACAACTTCATACATTTCAAAGTGCCTCTTAACTATATGAAACTCATTTTGATTCTTGACATAAGCCGTCACATCATCTGCGTACGCAGATATTTTCCATCTTTCCATACCTAACATGTGAACACCTTGTAATTGCTGATCATTATTAATTTTATATAATAGTGGGCTAATAGCGATGACATATAATGCAGCACTCAATGGGCATCCTTGTTTAACCCCTCTATGTATTTCAAAATCTTCAGTTAACACACCATTAACATTAATTTGGACTTTTGATTTACTATACAATAATTTAATCATATTTACAAACCTCTCTGGAAATCCATAATGTTCCAATGTACACCATAAGTAGTCTCTAGAAATATAATCAAAGGCCTTTTTCTGATCCAGTCCAATTATATAAAAATCCCTCTCAGACCCTTCAATAACCAAACTCCTTATTACCCCTAAACTATCCCACATGTATCTTACTCTTATCACACATATCTGTTCCAACTCTATGATATCATTCAATATTTCTGACATCCTATTAACAATTATTTTTGCACAAATTTTGTACTCCAAGTTTAATAGGCTGACGTGTCTCCAATTATCCAACTTACAAGGATCTCCTTTTTTTATATATTAATGATATCACACTATGATAAAATGAATCATGCAATTGCCCCCCATCTAATGCTTCATTAAAAACATCAGCTAGAAGATCAGCAATTTCACTAACGCACACCTTATGAAATTCAGCAGGTAAACCATCGGCTCTAGGATTCTTGCGTGGGTTTCATTCCTCTATTGCTCTGATAACTTATTTTTTCCTAATTCATTCTTCCAACTCCTGCAGCTCCTCCCCTTGAATTCTAAAATAATCACCTGGAATGTAAACCTAGCCTAGAGGACCTTTAGAGCTTTATTATTAAAAAAAGACAGACAGATGAACAGAAAAATGCAAAATGTATATAGAATATTTTTAAGTATTCGCCATCTCCACCATTATAGGAATGATATGTGTGTGTGTGTGTGTGTGTGTGTGTGTTTATGTATGTATGTATGTATGTATATATATATATATATATATATATATATATATATATATATATATATATATATATATATATATGGTTACGTGCGAGTACATGTATGTTGGATTGTATATGTACACGTATTAGAGTGTGATATTTATCGTTTATGGATTGGCTCTGTATGGATTTTATCAATGGTCTCCAGTCTAGATGATTGGTTCTGTTATTGATTAATAATTAATAGAATTATTCTATTGATATATAGTCTATCAATAGATTTTTCTATTGGGTGACACTAATATTATTTTTTGTTTTCCAGTTCATGAGTATGTTTTTTTTGTTTGTTGTTTTTTTGCAATAATATTTTTATTATATCAATATAATAATGTTATACATAGTATCCTGTCATATTGGTTGATGATATGTCTCCTAGGAGAAATAAAGATGGTGTTGGATGGCTATGGTTATTTAAAGCATGGGATATGTTGGTGATGATGACTTGCCAAAATTGCTTGATAGGTGTGCTCTGCCACGTGGCGTGAATGTAATCGTCAGCTGTGTTTTGAGTAAAATATGTACAGATTGCTGAGCTTGTGAAACCAATTTTAAACATCCAATGTGTAGTATAATGTACTCTGTATTATTTTGTACTGAATGCATTGTAGGTTAGTGTTGCTGTCATGTGGTAATTATTATTACACATTTTAATCCAAACTGTGGTATCGGGGGCTAGTAATAAATCTTCCTCCCATTGTCTCGATGGGAGAGTAACTGTGAGATTTGATTTCACTATTGTTTTGTATATCTTAGATAATAGGTTTTTTGTATTAAGAATGTTTGTTTATAAAATCTGATATGGATGTAGGTATCGGAATTGATTTTTGAACACATAGGTGATCTTAGCTGATGGTATTGTAGGAACTAGGGGCTTTCTATACCATATTTTGGGGCTAGTTGTGGGCGTGACATGAAAGAAGTCTTATGATAAATATGTTTAAGGTGTGTAATGCCTTTTTCTATCCAAGAGGTAAAGTTTAATATTTTTGTTCATGGTAAAGTCTGGATTGTTCCAAATGGGAGAATGACTAGTTTGTGTGAGTGTGGAGTTTGATATCTTGTGGAATTTCCACCAGACTGTTAGCATCATGGCCACCTTCAAACTGTTGAAACATGGATATTTTTGAATATGAGTCTGGGCACATTTGAAACACCTGCTGCAAACATTACTGACATTATTTCTTGTTTATGTGATTGGCTGTGTTTCTCTAGTCACAAGTACTTCTGAATGCTCCTCCAGAGCACCCAGAAACCCTCATAGTGGGTTTCTCAACTTGCTCAGACTCAAATCTGAATATCAGCATCTGAAACATCTTGGAGAGGAACAAAAAACACAACACATTTGATTAAATTGTTCTGGTCACCAGGACCGGAGCTCAACCCAGCTCTGGTAAAGGCTACCAGTGCACTGAAGGGGTCCATGCTCTAAACTCTGGAATCCCACCGGACTGAGGCGTTGGGAAAGCGGTTTCTCTGTATGCCCAGTCATGATGAAAAGATTGTGAATCTTTTATGTGAATGTTTACGTAAATATGAGATTTTACACTCAGAATGTAAATAAAGGTAAGTAAATAAACACATTGTAGTTGATGGTTTTAACAATACCCAGCGTTAGCCTACTTGATCGAATAAACTAATATTATTAACCTATTAATAATACAAAAAAAAAATCTGTATTAACAATTTACTATTTGCCATTACAACTCTGCCTTGAGATCTGAAGTAAATGACTTTATGTAATATAGAATGTAATGTGAAAAATAAATTCGGTAAATTCTGGCTTTAAAAAAGTTCTTTCAGTGTTACTACCACCTGTTGTAGATCGACAGTCACACACCCCCTCTGACAGCCGTGCTGGGCGGTTGAATGGGGTTTGTGTGTATAGGATATACTAATACTGGACGCTGCAAGCAAACGCGCGGCCACATGCTCTACGTCGGCCCTGCAACAAGTTGGGGAGTATACGGCAGGAGGAGAGAGAAAGCTTTGACTAAGTGCATCCTCACCTGGGCACACTCCGCATCATTTCCCCTTATGGAACATCCATACCTCCAGGGCGCTACACTCCATCACTCATACCCAGCACAGCACATACTCACCTGGACACACTCCTCACCATATCCCACTCTACATTCCGGAGCTCCAGACCTCCAGGATTGCAGCGCACCAGCCGACCCTTTAGGGACCACACTTAAGCCCCCCTCCTTGGGCTAAACCTCTTAGATTGGATCAAGGGCTAATTTTCAATGGATCGCAGCAACATAGCTGCTCTGCCACTCACAAGAACCTGGCCCAGAATCAGGTCATTTAAGGTCAATTAGCACCAGGTTCTCCACAAACATGCTTTGCAGCTGAATCCCTGATCCGTTCACACGTGTCTTTGCTCACTGGGGTCCGGGAGGATTCTGATTTGGAAGCGTTCAGTCATAATCCCACAGGCACCAAATGTCTGAACCTGCGGTTCCTCTCATACTGAGCAGGATTACTGTTGCAACACCACATCATCAGTAGGGTAAAACTAACCTGTCTCATGACGGTCTAAACCCACCTCACGTTCCCTGTTAGTGAGTGAACAATCCAACGCTTGGTGAATTCTGCTTCACAATGATGGGAAGAGCCGACATCGAAGGATCAAAAAGCGACGTCGCTATGAACGCTTGGCCGCCACAAGTCAGTTATCCCTGTGGTAACTTTTCTGACACTTCCTGCTTAAAACCCAAAAAGCCAGAAGCCTCACTTTCACGGTCTGTATACCTACTGAAAATGAAAATTAAACGAGTTTTTGCTGTTCTGCTCCATGGGAGGTTTCTGTCCTGCCCGAGCTCACATTAGGACACCTGTATTACGCTTTAACAGGTGTAACCCCCCCCAGTCAATGAGAACATTTTTAATATCTGTGGGAAAAGAGGGAGAAATGTATCCAACAACTTTCTTTTTTAATGTGCAACACAGTCAAAATTGTGAACTCATCTACATGCAAAAACCACAAAAAGCATTTACAAACTGGAAACTCTTACTGCATAATTAAAACATTATACAACTTAAGAAAAAACATAACATAAAACATAAAACATCGGTAAATATGAGAATTCAAACAACAAAATGAACCAAGCTTATTCAAATTGAAAAGTAACAGCAGTAACTCTAGGCATGACCCATGGCCTTGAGGACCTGTTCGGCAGCGGTGTGGTGGGCCTCCTCCTCCATGTTGTTGTTGTTGGGGCAGGGGAGAACTTCGGCAGCACCGCAGAACGATTCGGATAACCCTGGTACCAGCACGCTGTAGTTGACACAGAGTAAGCCATTGGTGTTGGTATGATAGCGCACGTTGTAGAGTGGCACGCCGAACCCATACATTTGACACAGGAAGTGCACAGCATTGCACGTCCGCGAGAAGTGCTGTGGGCGGGGGTCGTGGGAGGCCGCCCCCACTGACTGGAAGCGCGTGGGTGTGAGAAGAGCCTGGCGGACAGGTGTAGGACCCAGAGAGGCGAAGGCGCCCACTTCTTCACGCTCGTCATGTCTGCGCTTGGAGCTGCCAGAGAACCAGTGGGCAGTGACGAAGATTACTCATATAAACCTTACTCATATAAACACCACCTGGATTGGCTTTGACATATTCAGGTGGATTTGGGCATGTCATCCAAAGCACACAGAAGCAATAATCTGTTAATACACCATAATTCTATAATCCCAACCCATCAATAAGAACCCTTAACGGCAATTGAATAGAGAAGGCAGCATACCGTACTGAGTCTGCATTGTCTAGGGTGTTGGAAATTCAGGTTACTGGCCATCATAAATATATTCCAGGTTTACAGTCAATGAGAGGGAGATGGTACTCTCTCTCCATCCATCACTACACCTACGAGACAGTCTGTAAGGAGGCCACACTCTAAGTGATGTGAAGGCGTTTACTCCAGACCTTTTTGTGTATTAAATGGGTTTGTTCTAGACCTTTGCTAGCTCTCTAGTGCAGGATCTAATAACGTAATGACAAACAGCTGGCTGAGAAACAAGCAGCCATGGGGCCAGTTACTCATGGTCCCGTTAAATAAGAGGATTCAGAACAAACTGAGCAGTTATTACTGTATAGTTCATCCATTATTGATGTTAATTTCTCAAATTAAAGATGTGGTTTTGCAGCTTAATCTCAATGGAATTTTTTAAATTTAAAATGCTCTGAGTTAGACTACAGAGTCAGTACAGCATATGTGTGTGTGTGTACACATGTGCATGTGTGTGTGTGCGCGCGAGTGTGTGCGTGTGAGCACGAGTGTGTGTGCGTGAGTGTTTGTGCGTGCGTGCGTGTCTAATTGCGCACAAACGTTTCTTGTGCAATGTGAAAAAACAAAGAGCTAGACAGAAAAAGAGAGGGAGATTGATCAAACAAGGAGGGAGGACCTAGCTAAGCTAGGACTGAGGGGAATGACTTCAGGGCAGAGGTGGGTAGATGAATGGCTAAGATGATGGACTGTTGGATGGACTGATGGTGTTCAGTGTAGACCCAAAACAGGGCCTTAAAATCCAGCCTTAGGGGAAACCCACTTAAAGACAGACAGGTGAAGGTTGTAGGTCACATACCTACAATGTGCTTCCCTCACTGTCTATCCATCGGTACGTTACTGATACATACCTGTAGATGGATAAACAGATACATACATAACAATACATACCTATAGAGCGATAGATACATAGAAACATACATGCACACAGAAAGACATAAAGAAGAATTTTAGGTCTACCTTTGATATCGAAGAAATCAAGAATTGTCCTACCTATCACACACACAGGCACTAGGTTAGCTAGCTAACTATTTGACGAAACTGAGTACACAAACGCTATGGTAAAAACCTGTGTAAAAAGACCAAAACCTGAAGTAAATTGTTAACTGGAGATGGTAAATGTCATTAATGCATTATGAGCAAAAGATAAACTCGTATGTCAAATGAGCCAGTATGAAGCAGAACTAGCTAGCTAGGTTTACTCTTTAGCTTGCTAGCTAGCTGGTTTCTGTGGCTCGTTTAATGTGGGCGAGTCTGCACGCTAATTAGCTGCTATCACGGTGAGCGTATTATAGCAAAGAAACTAATGTTAGACTATAGGCACAGTCTATATTGTGAGAGACACATTACCCCCAGATATTCAGATATGCTCAAAATGCCCCCCATATAGCGAGGTAATAAATTAAAATATTGCACACACTAGTTGTGTCAGCTGCTGTTGGTGAGACATTTTATGTTATAACACCCACCACTGCTGTCTATTGTCGCACTTAATTTCAGACAATATTACTTTTTTTCTGTGTAAACTCCCCTTTACTGTCTTGCTGGAAGCTTAATTCTGGACATGGACATGAGTGTACCAGTGCAGTGGTGACTTCTCTGGGTCAGGATAGTCAGGGTCAACAGGGGTGTGTGAATGCCAAGGTTTTAGCCTTTTGAATTTTCCTGTGCCCATAATTACAATAATTTTCTAGTACAGGTTGTACCCTTACTGCTTTGCTCAGAGCAAACTGGCTTTCAAAACACATGTATTTCATTTTTTTAGTTCTAACATGTTGGCTTTACCTGAAGTTCTTCTAACGACACTTCAGTGTGGCAGATTCTCTTCTGACTGGTTATCACTGGGCTACTACACTGAAGTATTCTCATATGCTATCAGTAAATATGCCACTTACTTCTGTGTCACTCCACATGTAAACATGGTTCTCTTTACAGAAAATAGTTTAGTGGTGCAATAGCTTATCCTCTTTCCTATCAACTTCTATATCACTTCAATTAAGTCAATCAAATCAAAATCAAAATTTATTTGTATAGCGCTTTTTACAACAGTTGTCACAAAGCAGCTTTACAAATGTCCAAGTCCAAGCCTCCAGTGAGCAAGACAAGGGCAACAGTGGCAAGGAAAAACTCCCTAGAACATGAGGAAGAAACCTTGAGAGGAACCAAGACTCAAAGGGGGGCCCATGCTTCTCTGGCCAACAATGGTCACCACAATAATGACAATTTTAAGAGGAAAAAAAAGCAATTAATATCTAGTCTAACTTTCTAGAGGTCCTAATCTTGTCCCTAAGTACACAGAAAAAAAACAAACAAACTCAGCAGGATTACATGTATATTTACATTTACAGCATTTAGCAGACGCGCTCATCCAGAACGACTTACAAAAGTGCTTTGTCACTTACTCATAGAATATATCCAAGTTCAGTATAGTAGGTTAGAATTAAACATACCAATGAACTAGAATACTGTGGAATACAGGGATAAATGCTGATACCTAGAAGTGCAAAATACATAAGGTCTATCTTAAACAACGATAAGTGATATAAACAATAAGTGCTAGAGTTTGTATATTTACCCCTAACTATGCATTTCCTTCTAGCACTAAGTGTTTTCTGCAACTTTACTGTTAATCAAAGTGAATTTAATCCATTGTTTAGGCTACATACTCATCAGTTCCTGGTTCTCACAAAATATGCCTTTAATTGTATTGGAAGCTACATGGTCAGTGTAGTATGACTAAGATGTTAAGTCTCATTTCCTCCCTAGATTCGAGAATTGTCAAGAAGGAAGTGCTTGGGAGGTCTAATGATTTCCAGGGTTACGTTCTCAGGAGTGTTAGCTCCTGGTAGGGTCTCCCATGGCAACCAGGTCTGAGGTGGCGACTAGACAAACACAAGCCATTAACACCCTTATGATCAAAAGTATGAGAAGTATGAGAGGATCAGCCCAAAGAGACAATGTGGGGGGCTATGCAGTGCCCGGGCAGTGAAACAGATGATCTCTTAAAGGTTAAATCCCTTAAAGGTCTTAGTCCTGCTCATCCCACATGCTGATGTGTGAGTGAAACAGTGCATAGGTGTAGAGACCTCGACTTGGCGAGATGCAGGCCTATCCTCGCAGTCTGGTGCTATTCTGTTGCTAGAGAACCTGAACACGCTTCTCCAACAGTACGTTCTTCTGGGCCTGATGACAATGCACACACACATGCACACGCACACACACACACACGGGCACAAATACAGACATACAGATACTATTTAATTTCTTCACATCTGTAGATACACTAGCATAAGTTGATATATACGTTTATGAGTTTGATTATGAGCTGATTTCAACTTGACACGTACAGAGTATATAATATACATAGAGAGTGCATAGTTTTACCAGATTGAGTGCTACAGATTCTTGTAATGAAAGGTGACAAACCCAGCCATATGAAGAAAACAAGTACAGGGTTAATCCCTTAAAGGTTTAAAGAAGTCTCCCTTAAAGGTCTTAGTCCTGCTCATACCACATGCTGATGTGTGAGTGAAACAGTGCAGAGGTGTAGAGACCTGGACTTGGCGACATGCAGGTCTTTCCTTGCAATTAATGCTGCATTCTGCTGCAGGAGAACCAGAACATGCTACTCCACACACACACAGACACACACACACACACACACACACACACACACACACACACACACACACACACACACACACAGACACACACACACACACAGATGCGCACATACAGGTGCACAAATATACACAGATACAGATTCTGTTTAATTTCTTCACATCTGCAGACTAGAGTAAGCTGAGGGTATAGTGTTAAACCAGGTACTACATACAAAGTATATAGTATATATACAGAGTATATAATTTTACCAGATGATCATGCTGATCTTTGATCTCCTGGTTCTTCATCTCCAGCGCCACTTTCAGGCTCTTGTCCTCCTCTATAGGCTGGTATAACACACACATATGCATAAGCACACGCGTACGCACGCACACACCCACACACACGCGCGCACACACACACGTGCGCACACACACGCGCACACAAACACACGCATACACACACACACGCACACACACACGCGCACACACACAGGCACACACGAATCATCACTACAGCCAGTACAATGGAAAGGTGGGAATGTGTACTGAATGTGTACTGCTACTATAAGTGAAAGGTGGAGGTACTGGTGGATGTGTACTGACACTATAAGGGATCTCTACCTGCAGTGACAGTCTGAGCTTCTCAAGTTCTTCCTCCAGAGATTTCTTCTCCTGTTCACAGGCCATTTTCATATCTGCCAGAGCAAGTATCATTACTGCTGTATATATATAGAACACAGATTTTATATACTACATAATTACTACTGGATATATAAAATATACTATATATAGTACTATACATATATTAGTATCACTTTTATTGGAGCCTAAAGGCTAACATTCATTATTAGTTATGTTAGTATTATTGCATTTCCATAGTACTTACTCTTGATGGACCTGTTATGCTCCTCCTCCTCCTGCTGTTTCTGCAGGAGCTCTGTCTCCTCCTGCTGCTCGTGTTTCAGCATCTCCTGAAGAACCTGGAGCTCCTTCTGCTTCTGCAACCTCAGCTCCTTCAGCTGCTCCAACAAACTGTTCTCCAACTCCTCCTTCTCACACCGCAAACACTCCAATCGGGCCACAGGCCACACTACTGACACAGAACCACACACACACACACACACACAGAGACAAACAGAAAGAAAGACAGACATATGAAATTAGAAAGCGATATAGGGTAGAAATAGATTGATGTTATTCAGGGACCTCATTTATAAAGCTTTGTGGATTCCAAAGTGAAAGTGTGTGTATTCTGCACAAATAACAGGAAATGGCATATATTCCCCAAAAAATTTGATTTCTAAAGACTCGAGTATGAATTATTGGGAGATAGAGGCAACAATGCAGCGCTAAAGACAAAAAAGGAATTTTAACCGCAGTTATGAGTGGCAGCACCAGCAACCGCAGGTGTGAGCGGTATTATATTTACATTTACCCTCCACATCCTTTGTGCCTGTGTATTCGTCCTCGATGCGTCCAGTACACCATCTCCAGAAACGCCTCATTTTTTCTGTCCTCTTCAGTGTCTTTCCACAGACTGATCTGTAAAGGTGTTGATGGGATTCCCCTCACATGTGACATCAGGCCACAGGACATATGGGGTTCTAAAGTTCCAAGAGTGTAGATGAGTTGTTTTTCTTTGAATTTCCTAATTTCATTGCTGCCATAGCAACAACTGGCAATGCAAACAGATGTGTCATTAATGCAGTGACTCTACCTCAACCTGGATTGATTAACCATGTACGGCTCACCGGAGACTGTGATACATATAACATCCCAAAGTGTACTTCATTCTGAGCAAAATCTAACTAGCCTCATTACTGCTGAACTATGAGGGGCCATTTAGGGACAAATCATGGAAACACTACTTGTACATACATATGAAACATTTTCACATAAATAGCCTACTACTTACATTTGTGTATAATAATTTAAACTTGCATATACACACACTTGCCCACTCAATCCCTGGTGCGTAAACATAGAGTTGCACTATGCTTATGTTGGTATGGGGTGTCTGTTTGTATATAACAATTTTCTGGGCGCCTGGAAGTCATTTCATTGTAACTTCAAGGCAAATATTTAACATGTGTACAGTGCGTATAATAGACAGAGGAAGACTGTTGAACTATTAATATTACGACAGTTATTGACATTTGTGTAATAAGTAGTGCTTCTCTTAATGACAAATGTAACTGTTTTCCCATATAGAATTGTGTGCTTTATATTGTTTGGAAGAACTTTTTCTTCTCATTTAGAAATATGTTCACTAAGTGCTCAGATTGTCTTATTATTTATTATGCTCAGTCTCAGCATTTTTGGCAGATTTCACCACGTTATTACGAACGTGGATACGTTATCTTATCATTATAAGCAGTGTGAGATGTGAAGCTAAGCGAATCACATGTGCAGAATTTCTAACAATAGCCTGTTTTGTATAGCCTGGCTAACTGACCAATCAGTGAAATTAAATGTGGCTGCTGAGCTTGTTGCAGCTGGGTCAATTTAATTTGATTTAATTGTGTTTAATTTTAAACTCAGCTGCGTGCCATGAGACACAAGTTAATCTGAGCATTTTTTTTTTTGTTCTAGCTGCAAGCTAACGCCGATTTAACCTAGCCATGTTTTACAGTTATCTTGAAATAATTGAGGTGCATCGCTAGAGGGTGCTGTTCACTTTTTTCTATTTTCTTTTTGTATTATTGATCAGGAAAAAACTTTAAAATAGATGAGGTGGACGTTTTCTAAGTATGATATGGAATTTGAGTATATGAGTGAATGTTACTATGTAAATGTGTAAGAATTTGTGGATAAGATTATTATGAGATTATTTATAATCAAACGACTACATTATACAACCACATCTTCCTTTTATTTACATATTATACAGATATTTTATTTACAGAGCAGCTCCTCATTGGTTCAGCTCAGAAGCTTCTTTTTGATGTCCTCTTTCTCCAGGTACTCCTGCAGAATTTGTAGATAAGATTATTATGAGATTATTTATAATCAAACGACTACACTATACAACCACATCTTCCTTTTATTTACATATTATACAGATATTTACAGATATTTATATTTTACGTACAGAGCAGCTCCTCATTGTTTGGCTCAGAAGCTTCTTTTCAATGTCCTCTTTCTCCAGGTACTCCTGCAGTTTAGGCATCTCATCTGCCAACCGCCTGAGGGCAGAAGAGACGTGGTGTGAAGTTTAGCCTGCTCTTAAAGGCTACAGATATAGTACATCTATGAGGCTAAAAGCAATTATTATATGAAACCTTATAGAGGTCATTTGGAATGATCTCTTTCGATCAACCCTAATGTAACCCTTACAAACTTTCATGAACTCATTTGAATAACACTACCATAGCCCTTAAGAACTTTCCTAATTTTTTTTAGGATGTTCTGAACAGATTATCTCTTAAAGGTTAAATCCCTCAAAGGTCTTAGTCCTGCTCATCCCACATGCTGATGTGTGAGTGAAAAAGTGCAGAGGTGTAGAGACCTGGACTTGGCGGCATGCAGGTCTTTCCTGGCAATTAGTGCTGCATTCTGCTGCAGGAGAACCAGAACATGCTTCCACATCCAGTATAATTTACTCGTTATTCTTTTTATGAGCCTATACACACACACACACACAATATATATATATATATATATATATATATATATATATATATATATATATATATATATATATATATATATATATATATATAAACATATTTATATTTTTCATATTGGCTTTTACTTTGTTTAAAAAAGGAGGGAAGATAGGTTAAAAAATAAAATATTGTGCAGTGACCATAACTCTATTAACATGCTCACTCAGAGTTAACACAGATCACCACACGGGAGTGATGTCCGCGTTGAAATACCTTTAAATATAATTTACTTGAATATCAGTTGTCCTTCACTCTGGCAATGGTCATTTTCATGTGTCTTACTTGTCCGTTTTATGCTTATTCATATCCCCCAAAAGTCTGTTTAGACAAGCGGTACGTTTAAGCTCTTTCGTGGTGCTCTGTGGTATCTTTACGCACCGCATGTCTTGTCTTAAACTGGTTGTTTTTCCACAGCTTTGTCGTGGACATTGAGCCAAAGCCATCATTTAGGGCCAGCCGACTTTTATCTGTCTAAAACGGTATCTGGAGAGAGAGTCTAGCTAACTGGAAGATGTCCACTCTTGAAGAAAAATCATGGACAACAAGAAGATGGAAACAGACGGCGGAAAAGAAATCATATCTGCTTATATACACGCAGTGCCCCCGATAAAAAAAAAAATGTCAACGTGAAACAACAAGTAGTTAAATGCAATAATTCAGATGGGCAGAGATGAACACCACCACTCGAGAAACATCAGGGTCGCGGCTGACAGAAACTCTACACCAGTTAAATTAATAAAAACAACAAAAGTATTAAGTAAGTAACGATGTCAAATCACTGTTAGAAATGTAACTGTTCGGGCAACCAATGGAGCGCAATGAGTTTCCTAGTTGTACCTGGTTTTGTGATCGCTAATGGCGAACGTTTGCTGCTAGCTAGCTATTTCTATTAGCTCGCTAGTTAGCTCTATATTAGCTAGCAAACGTCAATCTATACCATCAAACCTATACGTTTAAGCAACACCACATAAGTAGCCATCTATATCACTATAAATGGCACCTTTCCAAAGAATGAAACAAAGTAGCTAATTAATCTTCGCTTTCTTGTTAATAGCGACATAATTGTATGGAAATGCAGTTTCAGTAGTTAGTTGGCGCTATAGCTTGCTAGCTACGAAGCCGCCGTCTTAGGATGTCAAACCCAGACTTGCTAGTGGGATGCTTTTTCCAGCATGACGGAGCACCATGTCACAAGGCCAAAATGATGATAACCAAGTGGCTCGGTGAACAAAACATTGACATTTTTGGTCCATGGTCAGGAAACTCCCCAGATCTCAATCCCATTGAGAACCTGTGGTCTCTCCTCAAAAGATGGTAGAAAAAGAAATAAAACTGATCAACTCCAAGCACTGATTAGGCAAGATTGGGTTGCCATCAGTTAAGACTTTGCCCAGAAGATGATATCCAGCATGCCAAGGTGAATTGCAGAAGGGTCAACATTGTAAATATTAAGTCTGCTTAAACTGGATGTATTTGTCAATAAAAATTAAAAAAAATATTATGAAATTACTTAACTATGCCATATAAACATCTGACAAAAGGATCTAAAAACTTGTGAAACCCAAAATTTGTCAATCTCAAAACCTTTGGCCACAATTGTACACACACACACACACACGCTTAGCGTGTGTGTATAATGTACAGTAACGGACCTCAATCCCACACGCTACAGTTTTTACCAGTGAAGGATATGCAAAATGTCTGCTATTGTCAAGACTGCAGAATTTACCAACCATAATAGGATCTGCAGTTCTCAGATGTGAAGTAATGGATGTAACTTCTTCCCCAAAGTAACACATCCAGATGAATCTTTCTCCTCTTTTCTGCATTTGTAGGTGGGTGGGTTTGATAGTGCTGATCACTTGCAGAGCGTAGAGGCCTGTGACCCCATGACCAACGTGTGGAGAGACATCCCCATGGTGCTAAACCCACAAAGCAACTATGGCATGGAGGTGGCAACACATTCTCTCACCAACACACACTCACTCACAGAGGCGGTGATGATGATGATTGCGGCAGTATTTTGTGAAGTAATACAGTCTCACAAAAAGGACTATGCAGGTGTCTGCACAATAAAGGAAGACTACAGTCTTCCCCGTTTCACCAAAGACAGTGGTTACACTGTCACACTTAAAATACACTACAGTTAACAGTTTTAATAGAGGTTTAATTGAGGACAAACCTGGAGAGACCTGTAGCTCATCTGAGTGCAGGTAGTGTTGGATTCTCTCTTGGTTGGGTTTGATTAGCTTGACTAATGATTTAAATGAACTGAAAAGCAACTTAAAAAGTCTTTACGTTTTTTATATACCAGCTGTTCTTAGTGACACATACTCAGATCACATTTGTGGTCTGAAATTTCTGTAAGTGTTTTGTTATTTTGATCATTAGTCATTTTCATAAAAAACATGCTCTAAAACACAATATTTTTATCTGGATTTTGGCAGAAATGTTGCTAGTAGTTTATAGAATAAAACACATCTGCTCAGCCTGGTCAAACATATACCCATCAATTGTAAAATTAGAGAAACTGATAATTTTGTAGTGGTCTTATTTTTTTTCCCAGAGGTGTGTGTGTGTGTGTGTGTGTGTGTGTGTGTGTGTGTGTGTGTGTGCGCGTGATGTGCGCGTGTGTGCGTGTGATGTGCGTGCGTGTGCGTGCGTGCGTGTGTGTGTGTGTGTGTGTGTGTGTGTGTGTGTGTGTGTGTGTTATAATACACCAGCAACATTTAAACTACCATGGTCTTTCCTTGTGTTTCCCTTCTTTCTACATTCACTTTTGTTGTCTGGTTTTCTCATCACTCTTTTACAGCTTTGCTGCCTAGTCAAGGCCGTAACAGTGGTCTGATGATCTAAGTCACAGTGTGCCCGAGAGACATGAGATGCTTCAAGTGCTTGAGGCCTGTGGTTCGGGAGCCGTTGCCATGGACATTCAAAGGGTAACGGTCCAACTATTATTTGAATTTTTCTGTAGTCCTTCGTTCATTATTTTCATGAAGGATGCATCCTGGATTGAAAGAGCCATCTTATTATTCTCTTTGGTCCTCTTAAACACAAGCTTCTGTACATTGAGGTTTACACCTCTTGTGGTGTTGAGAAAAGAGAGGTCAGGCAAGTCACCTTCAGCCTTGGCTGACTGTAGTTCCAGTAGCAGATCACTCAACTTTGTTAATTTAGAAAAAAGGCATCAGTGCAATCGAACATAGCATCTTCTATTGCTTCTGCTGAGCCATAAGATTGTTTCAGTCTGTTCCATATCATAGCCAGTCCTGCTTCTGGATGATTGATGTGTATTGCTCTTATCTGTTCAACATGGTCTGCTGACTCTTTGCCTAACCACTTGAGAAGACAATCCATCTCCTCATTTGGCGGTAGAGTTAAACCACTTTTAAACCGCTGGTAGCAGTCTGAAAGGAATCTTTCCAGGCTCTGTAGTTCTGAGGTTTGTCATTAAATTGAAGTAAACCTGTAGCCACAAGCTAACAATGAGTAAGATATCTCAAAGTCATTCACGTCTGTGTTGCTATCATGGGTGTTTGAAAACATAGGATTGAATGAGGGAGTAGGATGCCATTTTGGGGCGTGAAATATTGCATTGGCAGGGCATAGTTGTTCTCAAACCTAACTCCATGTGGTTCATGGACTTATCCATCTTCACCAAGAAAAGGGTGCTGTGAGTTAAAATGGGAAGTAGTGTTGATTTGAAATTGGCTTTAGGTTTGAAAGCTGAGGGTGGAAACCTGTTGCTAGAGGTTGTTTCTGGTTTGGCTGAAACACCATCCTTTCTTAAATGGAGTTCTGTCGCTTGTGCTATTGCCTGCTCTATCACATACTGTTCAGTACGTTGTGTGGTTTTCAAGGAAACAGAATTTAAGCTTAACTTGCAAGTAAGCTTCTAGCGTTTCTGCTTCAGCAATGCTTCTGTTCTTGCCTTGGCTGTAGAAGTTCTGTTCTCTGTACGTGTACGATACACAAGTTGACAGGCAGAGAAACGTTCTGCTGACAGCAAAACTGAAAAAGATCAGTTCTTGTCCACAGGTTTACTGACGTCATGAGGAAAGGTGAAATTAAACCCATCAAGACAATCAGCAACACACCCGGCACAACTCGTACCGAAATACACAATGCACCAAATTTCACAGAGAATTGTTATCCACAAAATAATCTGTGATTACAAATAACAATAAAATAAGACATACATACTTGCAACACTTTCAAATGGCATGCAGACAACTGGACTCGCACAGATACAATGAACTATAACTCCTTGTTCTTTCGCTCTCCAATCGCTATACACATCAATCGACTCACTGCTACTGACATCGTGTGCTTCTTAATTACAAGTAACCACAAAAAATGGAAGTTTCTAAACTCAGGACAGAACAGTGTTGCTTTTCAGTGAGTTAAGCTACAGTGTAAGTAAGTGCGTGTATATGCAAGTTTAAATTATTATACACAAATGTAAGTAGTAGGCTATTTATGTGAAAATGTTTCATATGTATGTACAAGTAGTGTTTCCCTGGTTTCTCCCTAAATGGCCCCTCATAGTTCAGCAGTAATGAGGCTAGTTAGATTTTGCTCAGAATTAAGTACACTTTGGGATGTTATATGTATCACAGTCTCCGGTGAGCCATACATGGTTAATCAATCCAGGTTGAGGTAGAGTCACTGCATTAATGACACATCTGTTTGCATTGCCAGTTGCTGCTATGGCAGCAATGAAATTAGGAAATTCAAAGAAAAACAACTCATCTACACTCTTGGAACTTTAGAACCCCATATGTCCTGTGGCCTGATGTCACATGTGAGGGGAATCCCATGAACACCTTTACAAATCAGTCTGTGGAAAGACACTGAAGAGGACAGAGAAAAAATGAGGCGTTTCTGGAGATGGTGTACTGGACGCATCGAGGACGAATATACAGACACAAAGGATGTGGACGGTAAATGTAAATATAATGCCACTCACACCTGCGGTTGCTGGTGCTGCCACTCATAACTGCGGTTAAAATTCCTTTTTTGTCTTTAGCGCTGCATTGTTGCCTCTATCTCCCAATAATTCATACTCGAGTCTTTAGAAATCAAATTTTTTGGGGAATATATGCCATTTCCTGTTATTTGTGCAGAATACACACACTTTCACTTTGGAATCCACAAAGCTTTATAAATGAGGTCCCTGAATAACATCAATCTATTTCTACCCTATATCGCTTTCTAATTTCATATGTCTGTCTCTCTTTCTGTTTGTCTCTCTGTGTTTGTGTGTGTGTGTGGTTCTGTGTCAGTAGTGGGGCCTGTGGCCCGATTGGAGTGTTTGCGGTGTGAGAAGGAGGAGTTGGAGAACATTTTGTTGGAGCAGCTGAAGGAGTTGAGGTTGCAGAAGCAGAAGGAGCTCCAGGTTCTTCAGGAGATGCTGAAACACGAGCAGCAGGAGGAGACAGAGCTCCTGCAGAAACAGCAGGAGGAGGAGGAGCATAACAGGTCCATCAAGAGTAAGTACTATGGAAATGCAATAATACTAACATAACTAATAATGAATGTTAACCTTTAGGCTCCAATAAAAGTGATACTAATATATGTATAGTACTATATATAGTATATTTTATATATCCAGTAGTAATTATGCAGTATATAAAATCTGTGTTCTATATATATACAGCAGCAATGATACTTGCTCTGGCAGATATGAAAATGGCCTGTGAACTGGAGAAGAAATCTCTGGAGGAAGAACATGAGAAGCTCAGACTGTCACTGCAGGTAGAGATCCCTTATAGTGTCAGTACACATCCACCAGTACCTCCACCTTTCACTTATAGCAGCAGTACACATTCAGTACACATTCCCACCTTTCCATTGTACTGGCTGTAGTAATGATTCGTGTGTGCGTGTGTGTGTGCGCGTTTGTGTGTGTGTGTGTGTGTATGCGTGTGTGTGTGTGTGCGCGCGTGTGTGTGGGTGTGTGCGTGCGTACGCGTGTGCGTATGTGTGTGTTATACCAGCCCATAGAGGAAGACATTATGAGCCTGAAAGTGGCGCTGGAGATGAAGAACCAGGAGATCAAAGATCAGCACGATCATCTGGTAAAACTATATACTCTGTATATATATACTATACACTCTGTATGTACTACCTGGTTTAACACTATACCCTCTGTATATATACTATATACTGTTTATGTAGTACCTGGTTTAACACTATACCCTCAGCTTACTCTAGTCTGCAGATGTGAAGAAATTAAACACAATGTGTATCTGTGTATATTTGCGCAACTGTGTGTGTGTGTGTGTGTGTGTGTGTGTGTGTATCTGTTTGTGTGTGGAGTAGCATGTTCTGGTTCTCCTGCAGCAGAATGCAGCACTAATTGCAAGGAAAGACCTGCATGTCGCCAAGTCCAGGTCTCTACACCTCTGCACTGTTCCACTCACACATCAGCATGTGGTATGAGCAGGACTAAGACCTTTAAGGGAGACTTCTTTAAACCTTTAAGGGATTAACCCTGTACTTGTTTTCTTCATATGGCTGGGTTTGTCACCTTTCATTACAAGAATCTGTAGCACTCAATCTGATAAAACTATGCACTCTCTATGTATATTATATACTCTGTACGTGTCAAGTTGAAATCAGCTCATAATCAAACTCATAAATGTATATATCAACTTATGCTAGTGTATCTACAGATGTGAAGAAATTAAACAGTATCTGTATGTCTGTTTGTGTGCCCGAGTGTGTGCGTGTTCATGTGTGTGTGCGTTGTCATCAGGCCCAGAAGAACGTACTGTTGGAGAAGCGTGTTCAGGTCCTCTAGTAACAGAATAGCACCAGACTGCGAGGATAGGCTTGCATCTTGCCAAGTCCAGGTCTCTACACCTATGCACTGTTTCACTCACACATCAGCATGTGGGATGAGCAGGACTAAGACCTTTAAGGGATTTAACCTTCAAGAGATAATCTGTTTCACTGCCCAGGCACTGCACAGCCCCCCACATTGTCTCTTTGGGCTGATCCTCTCATACTTCTCATACTTTTGATCATAAGGGTGTTAATGGCTTGTGTTTGTCTAGTCTCCACCCCAGACCTGGTTGCCATGGGAGACCCTACCAGGAGCTAACACTCCTGAGAACGTAACCCTGGAAATCATTAGACCTCCCAAGCACTTCCTTCTTGACAATTCCCCAATCTACGGAGGAAATGAGACTTAACATCTTAGTCATACTACACCGACCATGTAGCTTCCAATACAATTAAAGGCATATTTTGTGAGAACCAGGAACTGATGAGTATGTAGCCTAAACAATGGATTAAAGTCACTTTCATTAACAGTAAAGTTGCAGAAAACACTTAGTGCTAGAAGGAAATGCTTAGTTAGGGGTAAATATACAAACTCTAGCACTTATTGTTTATATCACTTATCGTTGTTTAAGATAGACCTTATGTATTTTGCACTTCTAGGTATCAGCATTTATCCCTGTATTCCACAGTATTCTAGTTCAATGGTATGTTTAATTCTAACCTACTATACTGAACTTGGATATATTCTATGAGTAAATGACAAAGCACTTTTGTAAGTCGTTCTGGATGAGCGCGTCTGCTAAATGCTGTAAATGTAAATATACATGTAATCCTGCTGAGTTTGTTTGGTTTTTTTCTGTGTACTTAGGGACAAGATTAGGACCTCTAGAAAGTTAGACTAGAAATTAATTGCTTTTTTTTTCCTCTTAAAATTGTCATTATTGTGGTGACCGTTGTTGGCCAGAGAAGCATGGGCCCCCCTTTGAGTCTTGGTTCCTCTCAAGGTTTCTTCCTCATGTTCTAGGGAGTTTTTCCTTGCCACTGTTGCCTTTGTCTTGCTCACTGGAGGCTTGGACTTGGACATTTGTAAAGCTGCTTTGTGACAACTGTTGTAAAAAGCGCTATTCAAATAAATTTTGATTTTGATTTGATTGACTTAGTTGAAGTGATATGGAAGTTGACAGGAAAGAGGATAAGCTATTGCACCACTAAACTATTTTCTGTAAAGAGAACCATGTTTACATGTGGAATGACACAGAAGTAAGTGGCATATTTACTGATAGCATATGAGAATACTTCAGTGTAGTAGCCCAGTGATAACCAGTCAGAAGAGAATCTGCCACACTGAAGTGTCGTTAGAAGAACTTCAGGTAAAGCCAACATGTTAGAACTAAAAAAATGAAATACATGTGTTTTGAAAGCCAGTTCTGAGCAAAGCAGTAAGGGTACAACCTGTACTGTCTTGCCTAACATGTCTCTACCACAAAAAAAACAAAACAAAAAAAACCAGATTAATTATTAGAAAATTATTGTAATTATGGGCACAGGAAAATTCAAAAGGCTAAAACCTTGGCATTCACACACCCCTGTTGACCCTGACTATCCTGACCCAGAGAAGTCACCACTGCACTGGAACACTCATGTCCATGTCCAGAATTAAGCTTCCAGCAAGACAGTAAAGGGGACTTTACACAGAAAAAAAGTAATATTGTCTGAAATTAAGTGCGACAATAGACAGCAGTGGTGGGTGTTATAACATAAAATGTCTCACCAACAGCAGCTGACACAACTAGTGTGTGCAATATTTTTATTTATTACCTCGCTATATGGGGGGCATTTTGAGCATATCTGAATATCTGGGGGTAATGTGTCTCTCACAATATAGACTGTGCCTATAGTCCAACATTAGTTTCTTTGCTATAATACGCTCGCCGTGATAGCAGCTAATTAGCGTGCAGACTCGCCCCCATTAAACGAGCCACAAAAACCAGCTAGCTAGCAAGCTAAAGAGTAAACCTAGCTAGCTAGTTCTGCTTCATACTGGCTCATTTGACATACGAGTTTATCTTTCGCTCATAATTCATTAATGACATTTACCATCTCCAGTTAACAATTTACTTCAGGTTTTGGTCTTTTTACACAGGTTTTTACCATAGCGTTTGTGTACTCAGTTTCGTCGAATAGTTAGCTAGCTAACCTAGTGCCTGTGTGTGTGATAGGTAGGACAATTCTTGATTTCTTCGATATCAAAGGTACACCTAAAATTCTTCTTTATGTCTTTCTGTGTGCATCTATGTATGTTTGTATGTATCTATCGCTCTATAGGTATGTATTGTTATGTATGTATCTGTTTATCCATCTACAGGTATGTATCAGTAACGTACCGATGGATAGACAGTGAGGGAAGCACATTGTAGGTATGTGACCTACAACCTTCACTTGTCTGTCTTTAAGTGGGTTTCCCCTAAGGCTGGATTTGAAGGCCCTGTTTTGGGTCTACACTGAACACCATCAGTCCATCCAACAGTCCATCATCTTAGCCATTCATCTCCCCACCTCTGCCCTGAAGCCATTCCCCTCAGTCCTAGCTTAGCTAGGTCCTCCCTCCTTGTTTGATCAATCTCCCTCTCTTTTTCTGTCTAGCTCTTTGTTTTTTCACATTGCACAAGAAACGTTTGTGCGCAATTAGACACGCACGCACGCACAAACACTCACGCACACACACTCGTGCTCACACGCACACACTCGCGCGCACACACACACATGCACATGTGTACACACACACACATATGCTGTACTGACTCTGTAGTCTAACTCAGAGCATTTTAAATTTAAAAAATTCCATTGAGATTAAGCTGCAAAACCACATCTTTAATTTGAGAAATTAACATCAATAATGGATGAACTATACAGTAATAACTGCTCAGTTTGTTCTGAATCCTCTTATTTAACGGGACCATGAGTAACTGGCCCCATGGCTGCTTGTTTCTCAGCCAGCTGTTTGTCATTACGTTATTAGATCCTGCACTAGAGAGCTAGCAAAGGTCTAGAACAAACCCATTTAATACACAAAAAGGTCTGGAGTAAACGCCTTCACATCACTTAGAGTGTGGCCTCCTTACAGACTGTCTCGTAGGTGTAGTGATGGATGGAGAGAGAGTACCATCTCCCTCTCATTGACTGTAAACCTGGAATATATTTATGATGGCCAGTAACCTGAATTTCCAACACCCTAGACAATGCAGACTCAGTACGGTATGCTGCCTTCTCTATTCAATTGCCGTTAAGGGTTCTTATTGATGGGTTGGGATTATAGAATTATGGTGTATTAACAGATTATTGCTTCTGTGTGCTTTGGATGACATGCCCAAATCCACCTGAATATGTCAAAGCCAATCCAGGTGGTGTTTATATGAGTAAGGTTTATATGAGTAATCTTCGTCACTGCCCACTGGTTCTCTGGCAGCTCCAAGCGCAGACATGACGAGCGTGAAGAAGTGGGCGCCTTCGCCTCTCTGGGTCCTACACCTGTCCGCCAGGCTCTTCTCACACCCACGCGCTTCCAGTCAGTGGGGGCGGCCTCCCACGACCCCCGCCCACAGCACTTCTCGCGGACGTGCAATGCTGTGCACTTCCTGTGTCAAATGTATGGGTTCGGCGTGCCACTCTACAACGTGCGCTATCATACCAACACCAATGGCTTACTCTGTGTCAACTACAGCGTGCTGGTACCAGGGTTATCCGAATCGTTCTGCGGTGCTGCCGAAGTTCTCCCCTGCCCCAACAACAACAACATGGAGGAGGAGGCCCACCACACCGCTGCCGAACAGGTCCTCAAGGCCATGGGTCATGCCTAGAGTTACTGCTGTTACTTTTCAATTTGAATAAGCTTGGTTCATTTTGTTGTTTGAATTCTCATATTTACCGATGTTTTATGTTTTATGTTATGTTTTTTCTTAAGTTGTATAATGTTTTAATTATGCAGTAAGAGTTTCCAGTTTGTAAATGCTTTTTGTGGTTTTTGCATGTAGATGAGTTCACAATTTTGACTGTGTTGCACATTAAAAAAGAAAGTTGTTGGATACATTTCTCCCTCTTTTCCCACAGATATTAAAAATGTTCTCATTGACTGGGGGGGGTTACACCTGTTAAAGCGTAATACAGGTGTCCTAATGTGAGCTCGGGCAGGACAGAAACCTCCCATGGAGCAGAACAGCAAAAACTCGTTTAATTTTCATTTTCAGTAGGTATACAGACCGTGAAAGTGAGGCTTCTGGCTTTTTGGGTTTTAAGCAGGAAGTGTCAGAAAAGTTACCACAGGGATAACTGACTTGTGGCGGCCAAGCGTTCATAGCGACGTCGCTTTTTGATCCTTCGATGTCGGCTCTTCCCATCATTGTGAAGCAGAATTCACCAAGCGTTGGATTGTTCACTCACTAACAGGGAACGTGAGGTGGGTTTAGACCGTCATGAGACAGGTTAGTTTTACCCTACTGATGATGTGGTGTTGCAACAGTAATCCTGCTCAGTATGAGAGGAACCGCAGGTTCAGACATTTGGTGCCTGTGGGATTATGACTGAACGCTTCCAAATCAGAATCCTCCCGGACCCCAGTGAGCAAAGACACGTGTGAACGGACCAGGGATTCAGCTGCAAAGCATGTTTGTGGAGAACCTGGTGCTAATTGACCTTAAATGACCTGATTCTGGGCCAGGTTCTTGTGAGTGGCAGAGCAGCTACGTTGCTGCGATCCATTGAAAATTAGCCCTTGATCCAATCTAAGAGGTTTAGCCCAAGGAGGGGGGCTTAAGTGTGGTCCCTAAAGGGTCGGCTGGTGCGCTGCAATCCTGGAGGTCTGGAGCTCCGGAATGTAGAGTGGGATATGGTGAGGAGTGTGTCCAGGTGAGTATGTGCTGTGCTGGGTATGAGTGATGGAGTGTAGCGCCCTGGAGGTATGGATGTTCCATAAGGGGAAATGATGCGGAGTGTGCCCAGGTGAGGATGCACTTAGTCAAAGCTTTCTCTCTCCTCCTGCCGTATACTCCCCAACTTGTTGCAGGGCCGACGTAGAGCATGTGGCCGCGCGTTTGCTTGCAGCGTCCAGTATTAGTATATCCTATACACACAAACCCCATTCAACCGCCCAGCACGGCTGTCAGAGGGGGTGTGTGACTGTCGATCTACAACAGGTGGTAGTAACACTGAAAGAACTTTTTTAAAGCCAGAATTTACCGAATTTATTTTTCACATTACATTCTATATTACATAAAGTCATTTACTTCAGATCTCAAGGCAGAGTTGTAATGGCAAATAGTAAATTGTTAATACAGATTTTTTTTTTGTATTATTAATAGGTTAATAATATTAGTTTATTCGATCAAGTAGGCTAACGCTGGGTATTGTTAAAACCATCAACTACAATGTGTTTATTTACTTACCTTTATTTACATTCTGAGTGTAAAATCTCATATTTACGTAAACATTCACATAAAAGATTCACAATCTTTTCATCATGACTGGGCATACAGAGAAACCGCTTTCCCAACGCCTCAGTCCGGTGGGATTCCAGAGTTTAGAGCATGGACCCCTTCAGTGCACTGGTAGCCTTTACCAGAGCTGGGTTGAGCTCCGGTCCTGGTGACCAGAACAATTTAATCAAATGTGTTGTGTTTTTTGTTCCTCTCCAAGATGTTTCAGATGCTGATATTCAGATTTGAGTCTGAGCAAGTTGAGAAACCCACTATGAGGGTTTCTGGGTGCTCTGGAGGAGCATTCAGAAGTACTTGTGACTAGAGAAACACAGCCAATCACATAAACAAGAAATAATGTCAGTAATGTTTGCAGCAGGTGTTTCAAATGTGCCCAGACTCATATTCAAAAATATCCATGTTTCAACAGTTTGAAGGTGGCCATGATGCTAACAGTCTGGTGGAAATTCCACAAGATATCAAACTCCACACTCACACAAACTAGTCATTCTCCCATTTGGAACAATCCAGACTTTACCATGAACAAAAATATTAAACTTTACCTCTTGGATAGAAAAAGGCATTACACACCTTAAACATATTTATCATAAGACTTCTTTCATGTCACGCCCACAACTAGCCCCAAAATATGGTATAGAAAGCCCCTAGTTCCTACAATACCATCAGCTAAGATCACCTATGTGTTCAAAAATCAATTCCGATACCTACATCCATATCAGATTTTATAAACAAACATTCTTAATACAAAAAACCTATTATCTAAGATATACAAAACAATAGTGAAATCAAATCTCACAGTTACTCTCCCATCGAGACAATGGGAGGAAGATTTATTACTAGCCCCCGATACCACAGTTTGGATTAAAATGTGTAATAATAATTACCACATGACAGCAACACTAACCTACAATGCATTCAGTACAAAATAATACAGAGTACATTATACTACACATTGGATGTTTAAAATTGGTTTCACAAGCTCAGCAATCTGTACATATTTTACTCAAAACACAGCTGACGATTACATTCACGCCACGTGGCAGAGCACACCTATCAAGCAATTTTGGCAAGTCATCATCACCAACATATCCCATGCTTTAAATAACCATAGCCATCCAACACCATCTTTATTTCTCCTAGGAGACATATCATCAACCAATATGACAGGATACTATGTATAACATTATTATATTGATATAATAAAAATATTATTGCAAAAAAACAACAAACAAAAAAAACATACTCATGAACTGGAAAACAAAAAATAATATTAGTGTCACCCAATAGAAAAATCTATTGATAGACTATATATCAATAGAATAATTCTATTAATTATTAATCAATAACAGAACCAATCATCTAGACTGGAGACCATTGATAAAATCCATACAGAGCCAATCCATAAACGATAAATATCACACTCTAATACGTGTACATATACAATCCAACATACATGTACTCGCACGTAACCATATATATATATATATATATATATATATATATATATATATATATATATATATATATATACATACATACATACATACATAAACACACACACACACACACACACACACACATATCATTCCTATAATGGTGGAGATGGCGAATACTTAAAAATATTCTATATACATTTTGCATTTTTCTGTTCATCTGTCTGTCTTTTTTTAATAATAAAGCTCTAAAGGTCCTCTAGGCTAGGTTTACATTCCAGGTGATTATTTTAGAATTCAAGGGGAGGAGCTGCAGGAGTTGGAAGAATGAATTAGGAAAAAATAAGTTATCAGAGCAATAGAGGAATGAAACCCACGCAAGAATCCTAGAGCCGATGGTTTACCTGCTGAATTTCATAAGGTGTGCGTTAGTGAAATTGCTGATCTTCTAGCTGATGTTTTTAATGAAGCATTAGATGGGGGGCAATTGCATGATTCATTTTATCATAGTGTGATATCATTAATATATAAAAAAAGGAGATCCTTGTAAGTTGGATAATTGGAGACACGTCAGCCTATTAAACTTGGAGTACAAAATTTGTGCAAAAATAATTGTTAATAGGATGTCAGAAATATTGAATGATATCATAGAGTTGGAACAGATATGTGTGATAAGAGTAAGATACATGTGGGATAGTTTAGGGGTAATAAGGAGTTTGGTTATTGAAGGGTCTGAGAGGGATTTTTATATAATTGGACTGGATCAGAAAAAGGCCTTTGATTATATTTCTAGAGACTACTTATGGTGTACATTGGAACATTATGGATTTCCAGAGAGGTTTGTAAATATGATTAAATTATTGTATAGTAAATCAAAAGTCCAAATTAATGTTAATGGTGTGTTAACTGAAGATTTTGAAATACATAGAGGGGTTAAACAAGGATGCCCATTGAGTGCTGCATTATATGTCATCGCTATTAGCCCACTATTATATAAAATTAATAATGATCAGCAATTACAAGGTGTTCACATGTTAGGTATGGAAAGATGGAAAATATCTGCGTACGCAGATGATGTGACGGCTTATGTCAAGAATCAAAATGAGTTTCATATAGTTAAGAGGCACTTTGAAATGTATGAAGTTGTGGCTGGAGCAAAATTAAATGAAAGTAAAAGTGAAGGGGTATGGATAGGAGATGGGCAACCTGTACCAATAGATGTAGAAATAAAAACTGAAATTAAAATATTAGGTTTGATGGTAGTAAATGGTAGATGTAGCGAACGGAATTGGGAGAAAAAGGAGTGTGAAATTAAACTAGAATTGGGAAAATGGAGGGTGTCAAACTATAAGACTAGAATACAGGAGGTTAAGACCTTTATTTTTTCGAAATTGTTGTTTTTGGCTATGGTTTTCCCTCCGGATGAGAAATGTATTAAGAGGCTGAATAAAATGTGTGTTCGTTTTATTTGGGGAAATAACAGAAGTGACAAAAAGGGAAATTATGTACAAGTCAAAAAATAAAGGCGGATTAGGGGGAGTTGAGTTAGCTCAGAAATTAGAAAATGCCTTTTGCAAAAATGTAACGAAAGCTATATTTCGGAAAGCAATTTGGGTAGGAGATGTAAATCAGTGGAAAGAAAAGAGGCAAGTCAAGGAAACATGCTCCTTATTTTAAATTACTATATGGAGATTTTTTGTTTAAATATAGGCAGCTTAATATTGATTGGAATAAGTCCCCAAATAAAATGATAGATAAAACAATACAAGACTGTGATTTTGGGGGAATGTCAATTATAAGGGTCTGACAGTGACAGAATGTGAAACCTGTGTTAAAGATGTGCAGTCTAAAAGTATCTCGGAAAATGTTCGAGATACTGCATGGCTTATATCTGTTGGAAGATTGCCTGTACGATGTAAAATTGCATAGCCGATGAAATGATAGAACATATATTACTGCAGTGCACAAGGACTATTGAAATTTGGGAGAAAATGAAAGATATTGGGTTTAAATGGGATCGTAACAGGAAAAGTATTATGTATGGAGTGTTTAATGAGAATTTGACTGAGAATGTGAAGGACCTTTGTTGGATGATTGTTTGTGTGCCAAATTCGAAGATTTGGAAAACACGATGTAAGATGATTATTGAGCAATGTATAATACCTGCAGAAATAGTTTTTAAACAGATTGTGTGTGAGTTAAAAAGGTTGAAGACGTTTGATATGAGAGGAAAAATTCCCTGGACTCTTTTGGACATATAAATGGATGTATACCTAATTTACAGATGTAAATTGTATTGTTAATTATTAATGTATAGAGTGAAGGTAGTCTGTGTCCTCTGGTAGATATTGTTTGTGAGGTTTTTGTGATGGAGTGTTTGTATTGAATTGAATTGAATTTTCTTAATAAAGTCAATTTAAAAATGGAGAAAGGCGGTCCTTATTTACATGAGCTTTGAACGAGAGAGTGGGATCCATAACTCCAAGAGCTTTAACTGTTAGAGAAGATGTGATTGGGAAACCATTGAGGTTCATTGAGTAATTAGACAGTGGGGACCTAGCTAACTCTGGGCCTAATAGAAACACCTCTGAATGTCTCCGAATGTTAGAAATTAATTAAAAATACTAATGTCAATGTATTTACCACACATGCATTTAGGACATGTAATTTTTTCAATTATGCTTGCTACAGAATTAACAGTCAAACGTTCAGTGACTTTGCATGCAGAGTTGTAACTCTGCTTATTACTAGAACTGTGGCTAGAATCAAAATCAACGCTAGTGTCGTTCCTAAAGCCATTAGACTCCTGAACTCTGGCTAACTCCAATTCCAATTCAGATTCCAAAATGGGCACTTTTATACATGCATATAGACAGTCACACACACACACACACACACACACACACACACACACACACACACATACATACGTACATACATACATATCTATACACACACTCACACATTGTTTTGCATCGGACTAGTGCTGAAGTCAAACATCACACAAATAAACTATGCACTCCTGTTGCAGTCTTGCACATTATCCTACTTGCTGCTAGAGTACTGTACTAAACCAGCACTGTACTCTGAACTGTTCTGGCTGCTACCGGTGACTGCTATGTTCAGGGTAGCATATCACTGATTGCTATGCACAACTCACTTAACATATGCCCAGTACTGTGTACTGTACTAAATTGCACTGTCTACTCATTTTGTATTTTGTATTTGTCCTGTCCTGTATTTATTATTGTTTATTTAATGTTTATTTAATGACATTTTGCAGTATATTGGACTGTTTGCACTTGTGTAGCATGTTGTCTGTTGCACTGTTGTTTTTATGTTGCACCATGGTCCTGGAGGAACATTGTCTTGTTTTTTTTGTGTACTTGTATATAGCTGAAATGACAATAAAACCTCTTGAACTTGAACTTTTTAACAAAATGTTTAATTAATAAAATATTTTATTGTTTAATCCTTTAATGAACCATCTTGTTCTTCAGGTCAGTGAAGACCTGCCAAAAATACTGCGGGTCATTGTTAATCTGCAGCATCTTGCCACTCATGCGGTTAGCAATGTCCAGGGATCGGGCCCAGAAGGCCCCTTTGTTTTCCTCCACCAGGAAAGCTTTGGCTGGGTAGCTGATCTCCTCACACATGTAGGAGCAAGACACATACAAGCATGTGAGCAGCACGGCCTGGAACTCCTCCTTGGTGGCCACCTCAGCTGAAATGATGTCACGGCACAGCATGTAGAGAAAGACCACGGTGCTTGGAATGAGGAAGCTTTGCTCCTGCCATTCTGTCAGTGTCACGTAGCAGTCCACAATGCGCAGCCACTGCACAGGCTCGTCAGCAGTCAGGTCCTTCAGCAGGCAGCAACGCCGGCACAAGAACACACCCAGGCATGTGAGCAGCTCGTTGGTGGAGGACAGCATGAGCAGTCTAGGCATGCTTTCAGTGCTGGCCTGGCCCAGCCTTTCAGGCTTACTCGCAGTGGGGGACTGGGTTAAAGAAACATCACAAAAGACAGTTCACAACTGAAACCGGATTATGAGTGATAACAGTGGGCTCCATTTAAACTCAACCCAAATTATCCCAGTGATTCCAGACTAGATCTTTTTTTTTGGTACAATCAAAAAGAATTGTGGTACAGCATTAAACAGATTTAGCCCCAGTATTTATAAATTGCTTCTTTGACACACTTACCATCGCTCGACCCAAGATAAATAGATGGTGTCCTGATAATGGAGGAAGACCCATGGATGGTGTCATCTGAACTGACTGACAGATAACTTTTTTCTCACCATTGTAAGCAGTCTACAGTGCTTCAATCTCCTATGAAAATGAAAACAAGGAGTTAACCAGGATCTCACAAGTGCACAAAGCCATTCTTTTAAAACATAACATGAAAGTGCTAGCTAGCTGCAATGATAGTGTGTGTGTGTGTGTGTGTGTGTGTGTGTGTGTGTGTGTGTTTGAGAGAGAGTGAGTAATATATCCACTTTACCCTAAGCTGATGCAGGTTTTTCATCAGTCCCTCCATTCTTTGAAAGATTCCATCCACATTTTTTATCATGCGCTGCCGTATGATTGCTCGTGATTGGCAGGGCCTCGTTTCATGCCTCAGCATCTCCAGGTGTGAACGGCCTTTTGGTGACTGGCAAGGCATCTCCTGCCCTTCTTGCTGTGAGGACAATGATGTCACTTTCTGCTTCTGACTGGCAGCCTCTAAAGGATCCAAGGATCCAAGGATCAACAGTCTTAGTGTCCTGACTGGCAGAACACAAAGGGTGCAAAAAAGTTGGTAAATATCTGAGCCTGCTAAAATTCTATTTACAAAAACACCACCACCACCAGAAATATACTGTTTAACTATCATAGTGCAACAATGACTGTGTAATGGAGTGTAACAAATTCTTACCATCTTGAAAAGCAGCATCAGCCACTTTAGCTTGTCCTCCCACATAACCCTGCCCACCAGTATGCATGTAGGCTTCTGATTGGTCAGTTGGGATAGTAGGTGTGAGTACATTTTCATCTTCACTCTGTGAATCTCTCTCTATAGAACCAGACTCTTCTGTTAGGGAGCCATCTAGGGACCAAAGGCATCAGCCATAAGTACCAAAGAGAGCAAATCCTATGACAATGTATACAAACAAAAACAAACATGGGCTTACCTAGACGACCGACATGATTACCATGCAACCGTAGAACCGCAGACCTAGAGGAGATGTCAGGAGTCCAATCATTGTAAGTGCATCTTTGAAATTCTGCCTTCTCTTAACAGCATTACAGCAGCATTAGAAAACTTTAAAAATCCTGAGTACTTACGGAGCTGTTGATCCTTGCTCGGTGGCTTCAATGCCTCCAGAGGCCGAGGAGATGGTCTTTTCTAACAGGTTCTTCCATCTGTGGAAACATCGCTAAAGCCATCAGGTCCCAATTTCTACAACAGCACAATGTTGTTAAAATCATCTGAACATAAATGGCCTGACACCATAAATGTTATCACAAAACAGACACAGCAGTGCTGACTGGTTGACCTTGATGAGAAGATGGTGGGTCAGAGAGAGACAAAAAAACAAACTCACGTGTTTTTCTCAGAGGAAGTCCCAGCCACCAGCTCGTATATCTGTCTCTCTGATGTACTGATCACATACAAGGCCTTGTTATCTGATAGAGAAGAGCAGGCTGTCAAACAATGTATTCAAACTAACCCAAATGCAATTTGTAACTGGCTTCTTAATTTTTTAAAAATAAAATAAAGACTTAGTTATTCCAGACCCATTCATCTATTCTGGCTATTCATAGCTGTAAGAATAACTACAAATATACCTGTAGCCACAGATCTGACAAGAGATGAATCCAAGCGAACAACGGGGCAAAAGGGGGTTTTGAGGTCCGTGTTCCTACCCCAAACCCCACCCAGTGAGCGCGCAGGACATCGCAAGATCAAACGGTCACCTGAACCCCTTTGGAGTAGCACCAACAGGTCTGAGAGAAGCAGAGCATGAATGTCTGAAACACACACACACACACACACACACACAGAGTGAGAATGGACCTGTCAAGTAATCATTTGCAAGAGGAAAAACAAAAATGTGATTTGTTCAGCTGTGATGATCTCTTACCTATAGCTTTATCTTTACTAACTTTCCAAGTCAACGGTCCTTCGTGGATCATTTTCTTAGTGGTCAGGTCCAGATTCTACATAGAAAAAGAATATAGTTAATAATTCATACTCTGGATCAGGTGCTCCAAGACCAGAGAAGCTGTTTGGAAGGCAGATGGTGGATACATAGTAAGGCCGTACCTTGAACTGAGCAGCGACAGGACTGGCCTGCCTCTCCAGAGGGGACAAGTCTAGCCTGCGCTGATAACGGCTGAGCAGTCGCCGGTGCTCCGTCTCCCTGACGACCTCATTGACAGCTCGTAGTATCCCACGGCAGCACGCCTGTGCCCTCACCAATGTCTGCAGGTCTGGAGAACCAGCTGTTGTGGGGGCACATACTAGTGTTAATCCAGGAGAAAGGGTGTGTGTGCTTGCCTCCTTGGTAAACTGGTATGTGTGTGTATACTGAAGTGTTTTCATGGTTCAATACATTGTGTGTGAGTGTTTCTATACATGCCTTCTGTGTGTCTGATGATGTTATCCAGCAGCAAGGGGTATTTGGTGAGTCTCTGCATCTCAGACACTAGAAGGTCCTTTAATTGTAGTCGGCGGCAGTGAGGGCTGGCTTCACATTCCTAACACACACACACACACACACACACGAATGAGCCAAGGACATCTAAGTCCAAATGTGGATTCTGTTGACTGCAACACCAATTTATACCTAAAACAGCATCACTAAAAGTTATGTGCTGCAATAAAAGTCAAATATAAAAGACTGGATAGTCTCCAATTCAAAGTATGGGTCAACCAATTCACAACCCAGCCCACTAACAAATATGGCAGAAGCTCTAGTGTTTGTAGGTTTGTCCAAAGGCTTTATACCTCTAAAAAGTGTTACCTGTATAAGGTGCGCGAAACGCGGGTCTTTGCATTTATTTTTAATGAGCTCCAGTGCCTGACTCTGCTGACTGCACAGGTGAGACACCTGCTCCTGGAACTCCTCTCCTGCAGCGTCTTCAAACTATCACGCACACGCACAAACACATGAGCTACTGACATATCAAATAAAGCAACAAGTATATCCCACACTACACAGAACAACCCCTTCATTTTAGACAGCACCAAAAGATGATGTGAACTAGAAAGGGAGTAACACTAGCCAGCTCTCACTCTAGACACCATGATGTCTCCGATGCCTTGAACTATAGAAGAGTCCCTCAGCCTCTTCATGGACTCACACAGATTCGCTGAAACACAAATGCAACACCACAAAACAGAATCTGTTTAAGCGAGCCAGTGTATATGTGGTTTGTTAGAAAGTTGTGTCAGTGGGCAACAGAACTCTACTTGTGTCATGAAGGCCACCGCAAAAACAACATGTACAGCCTCCAGTCCATACCTGCTCACAGTAATGGCATGGTGCCGATAGCTGATATTGTGCTGTCATTAAATTCTCAGTTTGGGTGGGTTTTACACTTCTTTAATCTTGATTATGATTTAGACACCAAGTAGGCTTCAGAAATTTAGGTTTGAAAACACACTAAGACAAATGGAGCAGATTTACACGCACACACACACGCTCGCACACAGAGAGACTGACCATGAAGACTGTAGACCTGGGGCAGGTTGGGGAAGATACAGGAAAGTTCTTCGACGGTCAAAAGGTTCCTCATCTTCTGGAAGAACACCTGATCGAGAACCCTGAGAGTCCGCAAGTGAGATGCTTCCGTTGTGAACAGCTCTGAGGAAGAGGATATAGCAAAGTCACTACAATTTCTTACAAACGTTACACAATTCAGAATTCCACATTTTCATGAGTCAGGATAGAATTATCACATGTGCATAATAAATAGAATACTGTATGTTCAAAAGATTTAGTAGCTATTTAGTTTAAGTTAGATCAGTAAATAATTTTTTTCATTTTACATGTTAACTGTGTACTGGGAGTTGTCTTTTATAGTCAGTTGCTGTGCACCACATTTGCTGTTTTACCATATATGACAGCCTGCCGTTCGATCTCCCGGGAGCCGAGAGAGGCGAGTGTGTGCGGCTCCACTGTCTCCTGCCAGTTCTGACAGTGGACCGTGTCCTCTTCCAAAGGAGGTGCATCAGGCAACAACGCCAGTGGTGTATCCACACTCCTACAGGAAGGGAAGGAGGCATGGGGAAAGAGAGAAAGAGAGACAGAGCTTCAGCAGCAACTTACTAAGATAAATCAAGGTGACGGATATGGATGTTAAAGAACTGGACGGCAGGTGTGCATGTGTGCTCATTAGCATCAGACTAATGAGGTGTATATAGTTATAATTACATCTCAGTCATGCTCATGGATCTCTGCGTCCTGGTGCAAGGCGGTGACATACCTGTCCAGAGTAGATGCTGGAGGCCGGACATTCATGGCTCAGGAACCTCAGCAGCTCTTCCACTAGTGTGTCTACTGAAATATCTTTAATGTTGGATGATCTCTTTAGTGTTCGTTTCAGTATCTGTTCATTCAGCTGAAGAACACCTTTTCTGAACGGGTTATCAGACGCAACAATGGTCCTTAAAAATTCCACATTACCTATTATGATGTAATAAACCCGAGGTGTGAGAGCTGCAGTAGTGATCTAAGCCAGTTAGCTAGCTAGCTATGTTCTTGTCCAGACACTTTAATGCCTCATGGCTGGTGCAATGACACAATATTCAACATTTCCTTCTGATTCTACTTTTAATTCTGTGACATTAGCTAAGCAACTATAAAGCTACTCTTGTCCAAAAATGCCAGTGTCGTTAGACGTATCAAAACGTATCAAACATAGCTTTAGCTAGGCTAGCTAATCAGACCTTCTATGAAACAATCACAACTTAGTAAATTCAAAGTTGTTAATCACAGTAAAGTGTTTTTTTCTTTTTGTTGTTTAAAAAGAGTTACCTTGTTACCTTGCTAGCTAACAGTTAGCTAGTAACAATGCCTTCAAAAGTAGTTCTCCACTGATACAAGATACCTAAGAGAAGTTTGGCTCGGAATGTGACTGATTGAAAAACAAAAATACATCACAAATAGCGTTATACAATAATACCTAAAGTGCATGCATCAAATACAAACAGTCCCCAATGCAAACCTCTTTTACAAGGCAGCTATTTAGCATCTGCTACTTCTGCAAAACAAACCCAGTCTTGCATGTTAGTGTTAGCTATCCAGCTAGCTAGGCATTGCTCCAGGACAGGTTTTAGTATAGCCAAAATAATTTGATTGCCTGTTAATTTTTCTAAAAAGTTGATGTAGAGATGTGACGTTTTACTAAGCGTGCCCTGATAAAAAGCTAATAAAATAGCTAAGGGCCAGATTCTGTTATATCATTAGTTAGTGTCGTGTCCGTTGATGCAGGAAAGAAGAGACAGGAAACAGTGCGTTACCCTGTGGCCTTTTATTAATGCAGAGCTCTGGAGATGTCACTTCACAACACAGTGCGAGTGAGATCTAAAGCATAACTTTGCAACAGACAGACTTATATTTCTCTCGCCTTGTGCCACTTCTGCTTTTGTGTTTTTCCATCTCAGCCGTCACCTCTGTTTGACCGTCTCGTACACATGTCTTCTTGCATAATCACACATATGCACGTCTAGGGCATTTCCTGTTATGTCTGGACATACAGTAATTATTTTATTTATTCAAGCATTAGTCCTATTCCATTCTGCACATTATTCTCTACTAGTGTAAGCTTAGCATTCATTTAATTTCTGAAACTCCACAATTCCCCCTTTTGATCTCTACAAAGAGATCACCAATCACACTCCTTTATTCTGGCATCTCCTGTCTCTACGTCCCTTTCCCCCTGTATCAGTGGCATCATCGTGGTACCCTCATGCACATCTTTCCTTTCTATCATAGCTGAAATTAGTCTAACCATTAACGCCCTAATACATGGAATACAGCAGCACCCGCATGTCACAGCAATTCCCGTGAATGTGGCTAATGAAACCATCAATGACACAATTAAGTCTTTCCACTGACCGAACCGGCTCACCATCCAGGATTCCAACTGGTTGTTTATGCCTGAATTCTCATGCATTTCCTCTGATAGGGTCTTCAAACCATCCAATGCTCTACTAACTGACCCATCCGGAGCGGTATTATTAGGAATGAATGTACAACACACATCCTCAAGCATAGCGCAGACACCCCCCTTTTCCGCCAACAACATGTCTAATGCCATACGATTTTGCACCGCCATCAGTGAGGTTGGTCCCAGCTGATCTCTAAGTCCTTCCACTGCATCCCTAGTCAGGTTGGCTAGCCTGAGGACATTATAATGTACATAGTTAATCCGATCCACATTTTTATTTGGAGTAATGGGGAATAATGCAGAAAGTATCGGAAAAATTCTCAAATCCCCCTGCTATCTGGTCTGCTAACTTATGTCTGTCCGGAACTCCGCGAGGTATTCCTATTGCATCTATGTATGTGGGGGTATTCCTTGTTAAATCAAAATGGTATGCCTCTCGCTACTGTCTTGCTGCATCAGTTACCGGGTCCCTGTGTAGTTTTTTGCCTATCAGTAATAAAGGAGCTGCTAACCTGACCATGGCGCATGTCGCCTCCGAATTCTCTGGCATGTTAACAACCAAAGTCATCCTTCCACAATAATCATACAATCCTGCTCGTGCCCATGAACCCACAGACTCGTTCCCAGTGACCGTGCGGTTACACCATTCCGCCGGGATGTGCGCCAAGCGTACTTGAGGTGTGCTTGAACTTCTAACGAAGCACGTGTAGTTCCCCTCCCCCTTTTCGGGTGAAAATAGTCCTGTCCTGGTTCTGTTACTGATGGGGGGGAAAATAACGCTCAAAGTGTCACAATTCTTAGGGTTTCTTTCCTTAGTCAGGCCAATCATGCACGCATAACCCTTGGGGTCTTTTTGTGGGAATAGGGGTGCCGGGGTGGTTATAAGTCTGGGTCTTGCGGCTGCACATGCTACACATCCACCAATCTCTACCCCCATTCTTCTTCACCGTCTTGTTGTTAATGTTTTAATCCTTTCCTACTGCCATGCTATTATTTAACCCAAGCGTGACCAAACTGTAAATGGAAACACACAACACAATACACCAACAAATAATCAAACAACACAATTGTCCAGAAGTCATCACTGGTGTTCTGTTCTTCTTACTTCGGGGTCTAAGGGTGGACTACCTTGACCCTTTTGCTCCCGGGGATTATTCTGCCCCTTCCGGGTCAGGTGAGTTAGGTGATGTTTCAGCAAGGTCCCTCGCTGTCTCTTGCAGACTCCTCTGCGGTGACTCTGCGGCGGCGCACTGGCTCAGATGAAACCACGTTTCCCCTTTACCCTTCAGGCGTACGGCGTGGCTGGTTCTTTCTGTCACCTGGAATGGACCTGTCCACCTCGGCTCACTCCATTTTCTCTTGATGACTCTCAGCAGCCCCCAGTCCGTAACGGGTATCGTCTGTGTTTGTCTGCTCCCCGTCCGGTCCCCCTCCTGCGTGGAGAAAGCTGAAACGATACTTTGCAATTCATTAAAGTATGATGTGTGTGTGAGATGTTTTTCTTTTCTCATTTATTGTTAAGGGTCCCTGGGGTCCTGGAAATCCTCAACCTGTCTGCAATTCAAAAGGGGTAAAACCAGTTGTTGCATTCACTGAACATCTAATTTGCATTAATGCCAAAGGTAAGGCATCAACCCAATTTAATTTTGTCTGTGCACAGATTTTGGCCACTTTGTTTTTCGCATTTAGATTCATCCTTTCCACCTTACCTTGAGACTGAGGATGATACACTGCCCCAAATGAATGTTTCAGACCCAGCATTTTCTCTAACTCCTGCAAATTGCGCGCTGTAAAATGAGTGCCATTATCTGATCTCACCTTTCTCTGAAACCCATGGTGAGGAATGTACTGGTTCACCAGGAACTTTACCACTGAAGCACTGTCTTCCCGTTTTGTTGGCCACGCTTCCGGCCACCCTGTGTAGTTGTCTACGCACATCAATTCGTACCTGTCACTGTTAAAGCTGGAGACTATGTACTGGTGAAGGTGAGCTCTTACTTCAGTTTGCTACTCCTACATGTATATCTGTCTGTGTTGAGACTAAAACAGGAGCATGTTTTTACACACACACACACACACACACACACACACACACACACACACACACACACACACACACACACACACAGATATATATGAGCTGTATGTGTGGAATATTTATTCTGGTAAGCCTGGTCTGTGATATGTAATATACATGGCTGTGAAATATACTGTAAAGTTATGGCTACATTTCCATGATTATTGGTGACTACTCTCTCCTTTAGAGATTACCTCAGCCAGCTCTCAGAGTCTGCAAGGCCACGCCTTCAGCCACGCCTCCCTGAGTGATGGACACCCCAGACGCCTATTGATGCACAGGCAGCTGCATATTAGCCTGTAGGTTCCACCTTCTTAGTATCAGGACTGGGTGGGAGTGTGTGTCACAGACCTATAGGTCTTCCCAGCTCCAGCTCTTGGAAGCCAGTATGCTCAGTGAGGAGTGTTCACTGCCTCAGTCACCCTGTCTCCTCATTATCAAGCTCCTTATGAGGTGATTCAGGCATGGTGAGGCAGAAAACCCCTGAAAATATGCAGGGAAGTTTCCTCAGAACTTGAGCTCAGTGTTCCTGAAGTGCAGTTTGAAATGAAATAAGGCTTTTCATTTTTTCATTCATTAATTTATTCAGAATCATGTCTGACTCATGTATGACTCGGTGTTAAAGGAAAGTTTTAACACAGATTTTGTCTGGGTACACACTTTGCAAACTTCAAACTGCATGATTAGCAGACAGTATTGTAGCTATTCAAGTTTATGATCAATAATGTAAGGTAAGTGTGTGTTAACTCTGGGTGGGTCAGGGTGTATTCTCCCCTAAACATACTTCTGACATAATGATTTGTTTAAACACTACAATTCTCTATATCCTAATAATTACTGCCACATTTTAATAACCTGCAATACACTGTAAATACAGCATTTGTAAGCTTTAAATTTACAAACTTGAACAATCATACTATATCAAATACATGATACTCATACCTGTGACATAGTGTTTTGAACAGACATTTGCTGCCACACCTGCTATTTTAGCTGGCTAAATAATCTGCCTTCTGAAATGCTAATATGCTTAATTTCATGCAAGTGCTAGTGTTCCTATTTGCTTGCTGATGTGCATGGAAGCGCCATATTATTATCATTATTATTATTATTATTATTACTATTATTATTATTATTATTATTATTATTATTATTATTGAGTAACACTGCTATCAAGTTAGCTGGTTGCTCTTAGCTAGTAGTGTGAACAGGACAGGGGACTTGGGGAAGACCCAAAGGGTGAGGTTTGTGTGTGTACATTCACAAGTATTGGTGCACAGCCACTGACATACATAAACACTGCTATCTGGATCTGGAATTTTTAACATTAATGTACAGACTATTCTTTCTCCTTAAAAAATTCATTATGGTAATAATTATGGCAGTGTATGTTCCCCTGCAAACAAATGCTAGGCTGCAGGCTGCATGATGCTGCAATCAACCAGCTGATGGCAAATCCAGACAGTGTTGTTATTGTGGCAAGAGACTTATTGTAAATGCATTGCCATTAATTGAGAGTCATTTTAAAAGATATTTACTCTCCCACTGCGCATACTCCCGTTTTCATAAATTGGCAAATATACATGTTGCTGCTTGTCACACAAACTTTTGTTGTACACAAGTAATAATGAGAAAAGGACTCATCATATGTTTTATGATATAGCTAAAGCTATGCATTTATCGAGAGGATTTAACACATTACAGAACACATCTAATTAATCCTTTCCATGATTGACCCAAGGGCAGATAGCAATTATTTAAGTATTACTATGTTTTAATTTAATAATAAAAATGACCATATGAACCTTTTTGCTTTATATTTGTTTATATTCAGCTGCCTTTATAATGACAATTATTTATGACAATGACAATTTACAATACATTATCAGTGAGTGGTATAATTAAAGTAAAATCATTGTTAAATAAGTCTCATTCTTGTCTCAGATTCAAACACTACAAAATCTTGGTCTTTGCTTGAATGATTTTTTAATGGTCCTGACTACAACACTATCCTTTGATAAGCTTGGAAGTTGTACACTACTGTGAGAGGAAGTTACATTCAGCTAGGAAAGAACCAACAATCAAATAATATACACAGATTAAGATGGTCATTAAAGATCCCAAACTAAGATTAATGCACTAATTAATAAACTACAACTTGTTTGCAGGAATTCATCAGTGTTTTATCATTGGCATAGGTAAAGGGGTTTTCAGGCACAAGTTAAAAAAGGCACAAGTTGTCAAAGCATAAGAATAATGACCATAATGATCATAAGAAAGCCTTTCTGAGCCAAAGATCTGAATTAACAGGGAATAACAGGAGCACTTGCAAAACTGTGCCTAAGTGTATCCAGAAAGCACTGTTGGGCTTTTGTAGGAAAAAAAGGTTACACAAAGGTTACACTGATAAAACAGTTTAATCTGAACGAAGAATCAAGACCCAGGAGCTGTAAAAGAATAAGTTAATCTCTGCATTGCTCTCTATATAGGGGGAGTTTTACAACATTGGAGTGCACAAGAAACCCGCTTTTGCCCCGACACCATTTTCACTGCCACCTGATGAAAGCAACATGCTGTATATGGGCATCTCTGCCTTCACTGCCAACTCAGCAGGCTTTGTGTAGAAAAATGCAGGAGCACTCACACTCAGAATCACAGATGACATGGTGAGTTTAAACCACTCCTTGCCATCACTGAGGGAAAGGTGTGGATGTGGTTACCTTACAAGACCAGGCTATTTAGTTAGAAGACTGATAAAGAAGACTGATAACTTTATACTGTTCTCCCAGTGCACATTAATAATCCCTTAATAGTGTAATAAATGAATGGACAAATAAATGATCAACAGTCCCTGAAAATGAAACAAACGTTTATCCTTCCAGATTCCCAGAGCCTCTCCATATCGTCTGAACACCAAGACATTTGAAGCCTTAATTCCGCAGGTATAAGAGATCACTTTCTGTATTCATCACACAAGCATGCAGAAACTGCTGATTTTATATTCTCACATAGGTTTCCTAACACAGTAGACTTTGAATCTTAAAGGAATAATAAGGTTTAAAGAGTAACAAATAATATGATCTCATTAGCAACACAACCATATTTAGATGAAGAATTTCCGAAAAGAACAACATTTCACATGATGATGCTTGGATGAAATGTGTTGAAAACACTGAGTTCTTTTGCTTTTGGTGCTAAAGGCACTTGCAAGTACACCTTACACAGATTGATGGTGGTAGTATAGTTGGCATTCAGTTAAATCAATTAAACTTTGGACAGGGGTAGATTTGTCCTTCATACTGTTATTCAGCACAGGTAATAGCCATTTTGGGACTTTGTATCACTTTTGGGAGGCTGCCGTGTTCTCCTTAAAGTACCCAGGTTGAAGAGTGCTGGGCCCAGGAGTATTATCACCTGCTCCTGCATTTCTGCCGATGAAATAGTGAGACGGATCCACATCCTGCCTGCTTATTGGGGACGTACTGTTCTAGCAGCTCTTCCTCATCTGTCCATGCTCATACCATGGGTTGCTGTACTGTTTCCATGCTTATGTGGTACTCTTTCCGCAGGATGCTATGGAACTTTTGGTGCTCCCTGCTCCTCTCTGGCATTTGTAGCTTGACCTTCCTGGTGATTTTTTTGCAGTCCACGTCACTTTGCCAGGAGCTTCCTTTTGCTGATTAGCAGAAGCAGGAATACCTCCTGTCCTGCCAGGCTTTTGCAGTCATATTAGGCACATTGACTGCTCCGCTCTTACCTGCTTTCTATATCTTATGTTTGGGCTACTTGTGGAAGTGACATGAAAGCAGTGTTATGTTTATGTTAGTGTGGAGTTTGATATCTTGTGGAATTTCCACCACGCTGTTAGTATCATGGCCACCCACAAATTGTTGATCATGAATGTTCTTTAATTGATTTGACTGATAAATGGTAAGTCTGACTTTTAGATCTTTGCATAATGTTTGCTATATGTCTATCCATATTCTGTCTGATATACTAAGTTTTATCCATTTTATACCATATTATAGTTGATTTGCAATAATCAACTACAGTTCTGTAATGTTGTGAGTTTGATTCTATGTGATTTATTTTTCCAGTAGAATCAAGTTATGATGTTGTCCAAAGATTTTAGACAGGTTGGTGGCGCTGGAATAATTGAAAACAAATAATTTCGTTTAGGTAATATTCTCATTTTAATTATTGCAGTTTGTCCAAAGAGCATAAGGGGCAAATTTGTCCATCAATGAAGTTCGTCGCTTATTGTTTTAATAATTGGATGACTATTTATTTTTGAATAACAGACAACTGGGAAGAGAATTTAATACCCAGATATGTAATATGATTGGTATTCAGGGGGATGGGGAATGTTTTTAATTGCATCATAAAGTTATGCTGCTAATATATAGTATAATACACAAATATCCTACTGGAGATACAATTTGACCAGTTATGTGTGATGTTCTGTGATGATCATATAGAACACCACAGACAACTGTTTGGCACATCACTGTTAAACTCTCCTGATTGCAACCCGGGGCATCGTGAACTGTACAACATGACCCTCAGACAATGATCTCTGAGTGAATGTGATAAACATAATCATCTTCATATCATCACTTTCTCTACAAGTTCAGTGGAAGAGACGTCAGTAAAAGGGAGTTTTAATACCCTATCCATTTTTAACTTTAATAAAAACACAGACGGAAAAATTCCAGAAAGTGAGACAGAGAAAGGAAACTAGACTTTAAAATGGTGCTGCCCTCTTGACTTACAACTGTAGATTATTGAAATTATTACAAATGTCTGACGCCAAAAGGGATTGTGTCAGTGTTTCACTACTCAGTATTTGGTAGACAGTATAAACAAGCAGACTATGGTTAAAAAGATCACAGAAATAAAGCAAACACCAATATAATCTTGAACCACCTAGTCCACAGGAAACATTAGATTACTGGAACAAAATCAGACAACTAGCAGAACAACTTTTAACCAATGATGCAGGTGCACTTTTGGTGGATTTATTTATCTGTATTTCAATCCACTAAAGTTTTTCACTTGATCTAACATTACATTTAAGACCGACGCCCTGTTACGTCTCACAGAAGAGTCCATTGATCAAGCTGCTACTTACCCATCCTGGTCCTGGAGTACCTTTGCTCTGTACACTTTAGTGATGTCTTTGCTACCAACAAACCTATTTTAATCCATC
Source organism: Electrophorus electricus (assembly GCF_041902795.1). Classification (NCBI taxonomy): domain Eukaryota; kingdom Metazoa; phylum Chordata; class Actinopteri; order Gymnotiformes; family Gymnotidae; genus Electrophorus; species Electrophorus electricus. The sequence goes on from NW_027658430.1 coordinate 101,325, forward strand.
AGATAGTAACCAAACGCTTCAAGGACAATTGCATAACCATTTTTATTTTTTCATAACACTTGTCCAGGTTTCCACTATTATGTTCAAACCATACATTATTCAATATATGCTAATTGATATTTAATAGTTACACCAACAAGTTCTTGGTACTATTATGTTCAACCTGAACTACTTCTATTTTTTTAAAAGACGATCCTATTCTATATCACCGGATGCCCATATTGTTTCTTTTGGTGATCTCCATATTGTTTCTTCCAGTGCTTGGCCGGGATGTCCCATCCTTGAACCAAGGCTCTCCCTTCAACGGAATCCCCTAGAGGCTTTTTCAAAGAGGCCTCCTGAAGATTTATGCTGAAGCCTACACTGGTCTTTCCTGCATGAAACCAGTTTATTCGGGACCATCCATACTTTTCTGCTTACAATATCATTTTATTACCTCAGCATTTTCATTACTAATTTAAAAATCAATCACTTTATACTTCTAAAGCTTTCACAGACACATTTAGACTTTTCAGCACTCTCAATGTCCAATGCTAAATGCTACAAACCACTCATACCCAAACAGAAGAAATAGCCCAAATATAGCCACACATATTCCTCCAACCTCTACATACTTCTAAGCTATATATAACGTTTAAAGCCATTAAAAGCAAAGTTATGAACATTTAAAATACACCTTGATAACACAGTTTATAGCTCTTCAAGAATGTTTAGTTGTCATGGCAACTATTCCTTTCTCGACTGTTTTGTTTTGGGGTTTTTTTGGCATACCTTTCTTTTTCAGTCATGAATTCCCTTTTTTGTTAAAATCTCCTCACCTTTTCTACAGCGCTTTCTCTCTCTCTAATTTCACAGGTAATTGTCTCTTTCCTCCAAGGGTCTGCATCTCACCTGGACCTTTTCCTCTTTGCTACTTCAGCTCCTGTCGTAGCTGAACATCAATAGTTTAATAGTTATTAGGAAATATTACTTAAAACAAAACAACAAGAAAACAGCAAAGAAGGTATATGCAAGTATATGTTCACTGTATTGTGCAACTGTCATGTCAGCAGGTGGACAATTTTAGCTAAAGTTAGCATTTCAAACATATATTTTGATATTCTAAAATAATGTTTATTAACTCAATATTTCATCACAATGGGGTGGACATTTTTAGCTTTAACTCATCTGAGTATGGGGACAAAGTGAGAAATTCAAATGAACTGATATACTATAGGAGCATGCAGTTTATGCCTTTAGTCGAATGAAGATAGACCTTTTTTAAAGTTGTGAGGTCACTGATGTCAAAGGTCGCATTTTTACCAAGATGGTTATCCAAAGATGAGAGAGTGGACAGCAATTCTTGGACATGTTTAAATAACTTGATTTTTTATTTTTATTTATTTATTTATTTTTAATCAAAATTGCAAAATGAATAATCAAAATACCTAAAATATTAATGAACGTATTTACAACCTTACGGTAATATTTAAAAGTTTAAAAGGTTAAAACATGTTTAAAAGGTTAAAACATCCAAAATACCCATTTCCTCATCAAAGACAATGTAATAAGGTTAACATTCCTATATATTCGTAAAATGTGTTCATTCAGAGTAAAACTTTAATCAGTTAATTAAAAACATTAATTGTTTCACAATCTTTGTATCAGCACATTTAAACGAGTATGTTGTATTGACCCTTAGGTAACAGAACGAAGTGTGAAGTCCACTTATAAAATAAATTACGCATTCGTCATTAGATCAGAGTAGGTGAGGGACAGAGAGCCATGTGTGAAAACGAACAATCATCTCACAAAACACTACTTATGACTAACAAGTAAACACTTGCAAAATAAAAGTAGCCGTTTATGTTAAATATAAGATTTCACAAAACTATTAATTAAAAAACTATTAATTACAAAACTATTAATTACAAAAATATGAATTAAAAAACGTAAATCGATATTTTTGCGATTGATCTCCCTCCCAAGTTACACCGTTTACTTGTCTTAGAACTGAAACACGAGTATCACTGTTACGTTTTAATGAAACCGTTATTTTGAAAATTACAAAACTGCATGTCAATGTTAACCGTGTGGGGTCATACGTGAGTGTATGTTACAGCTGAATTATTAGGTTACCTAACTAAGCTACAGATATTTTTATATTTATTGGCTGCTTGTACAGATTTGTTAGCTCGCTGATAATATACTTTTGTATGTAAAATTGTTCTGCGCAAACCACAGCACCATTGCTAAGTTAGCACTTAGCCTTAGCTAACGTTACTTTTAAAGTTAAATTGAGTTTCTTGTCTTGTTCATGGCTTTGTAGCCGAATCTCCCGTTTAGACATGATGTCTGCCCGCAGGCTTAGACTTCTAGTGTTTTCTGTTCAAAAGTGTTTATCTCGACTCGTCGACAAATGCAGAGGTTATTGCTCAGTGTCTCTATCTAGCACTCCTACTAATGAGACTGATGAGACGAGAGTGAGCACATTTAAGACCAAGCTGTCGTCATTAAGAGTTCTTCAGGCAAAAGTTCAACTGAGACGCAACAGGAACATGAGGAATCGTATCTTCCTGAAGAAAGTGGTCTGGCGCAGCTACGGAAAGGTATGTAACAAACTGCATTTGTTGCCATGATAGTTCAGGCTTTAGGATTTTAATTCCCATGTGTCAGTATGCCGGTAGTCGTTGCCAATTTTATTTTGATGTTTACATCTTGCAGTGTATTTCGAAACATACGGCTGTCAGATGAACGTCAACGACACTGAAATTGCGTGGTCCATTCTTCAGAAGGGTGGATATGTTCGGACCCACGAACTATCAGAGGTAAGTGTCAATGCCTTGACCTTTGACCCTTGATAAACACAGCGCTTCCTTTATTTGAAAGCTTTCATTCTCATCTTTCCTAATTTTTTTTTTTTTTTATACAGGCAGATGTGGTGCTTCTTGTCACATGCTCCATAAGGTAGGAAAAGCCTATTTCTGTTTGTATTTTACACAGTGAATCTATACGTTGCCAATCTTGTGCAACTTGACAGCAGTCCTTGACTTCAGTGACATTTTTTGCTTGGATGTAATGCTATTTTCTGTTGGAAAAAATAAAAATCATTGTGACAGGGAAAAGGCAGAGCAGACCATCTGGAACAGACTCAAACATCCAGCAGTTCTGAAAAAGAAGCATCTAAAGAGCAGCACTCCATTAAAGATAGGAGTCCTGGGTAACTTCTCACTTCACCATAGTTCTTCATTCACGTTCAAATGTATCTCTCAGTCTGAAATGTTCGTGTGTGCGCATGTATGTTTGTGTGTGGGTTCACGCGCCCGTATACGCATATGTGTGCTTGCTCTCTTGTAGGTTGCATGGCAGAGAGACTGAAGACTGAGTTGCTGGAGAAGGAGAGGGTGGTGGATGTTGTAGCAGGGCCAGATGCCTACAGAGATCTTCTCCGACTCCTTGCACTGGCCCATGGGGGTCAGAGGACCAGCAATGTCCTGCTCTCCCTGGAAGAGGCATATGCTGATGTCATGCCCATTCACCATTCAGGACACAGTGCCTTTGTGTGAGTGCCATAATAATATCTGGCTGATTTATACGGGAGGAGTTCCTGCTAAACACTAACTCTTAAATTAACTTTGCACTGTGTGATTTTGTAAAGATGGTACAGTTCAATTTTTAAGTTAACATGTATAGACAGTTTTTGGTGTTTTCATATTCAACTCTAATACACTGAATTTAATCTGAACAGCAACTGTTAGATTAAAATACAGAAAAGTCAGCTATAATTTAAAGGCATTTGCTACCATATTGCATGAAACATGGGACTTGCATCCACAATAAAGCCAAAAACAGCAAATGCTCATAGTTCAGTTGTTTATTATTATCATTTTACTGAACACTTGTCAATCTGCATTTTTTGGTTAAATATTTATACATGACTGACCCTCCTACACTTATGAAGGGATATAAAACTTCAAACACCGTGGTGGCTCATCTTCAGCTCCTTCATGCTTTTAGATGTAGCACTTCAAATAATGGTTTGATATCAGGGGTGTCGATACTTTTAAAGTCCTTTCACGCTGTTGACAGTACAGACCTTGTGTACTGCAAGCCTTGTTGGTGGCACCTTGTCTTACAGTGGGATTATCCAGTATATTTTGTCCCTCTTTGACTGCTGTAGGTCTATCATGCGGGGCTGTGACAACATGTTCAGCTACTGCATTGTGCCGTTTACCTGGGGGAGGGAAAGGAGCAGACCTGTGTCCTCCATACTTGAAGAAGTGCGCATGCTGTCTGACCAGGTCTCTTCCCTTCAGCGACTATGTGTGCAGTCTGGCTTTACTAGTTTCTGTGTGTGAAACTTGGCCAGATGTGAACACTAAGTATATGAAATGATCATGGCCATAGGGGGTGAAGGAAGTGACCCTGCTGGGTCAAAACGTGAACAGCTACAGAGACGTGTCTGGGGACGGGGCCAGCAACTCGGAGCTTGGTTCGCACCTCAGCCGTGGTTTCAGCACCGTGTTCCCGTGATGAGCAAGGAGGCCTACGATTCGCTGACCTGCTACACCACGTCTCCCTCGTAAACCCTGACAAGGATTCGCTTCACCTGGCCACATCCTAAAGACTTTCCTGATGAGGTAGAAACCCCAGAGTCATGGATGTGAGCATGTGGTTTTTGGTTGGGATACCCATGACTAGTGTGGGGAAGGTACTTTTAAAATGTATTTCATTGCAGGTGACAAAATACAGAACACAGAATACATGCTGTTAAATGTAATTTAAATGTAATTAAAGTGAGTTATATTTGAAATAGTCTTGGACAATGTTGAAGTATTCCAAAGTTTTTAAAGTATGTTCCTCGTTTGAGTAATGTAATGGAATATGTTACCAATTACATTTAGGGGCATGTACATGTACACTGCCTACAGTGGCAGATTAAACCCTGTGGAGGCCCCTAGGCAGTCATAATCTTGGGGCCTCCCTTGCAAATTATCTCCTAATATGTTTTTTTTTTTTTTAAATTCCTTGTTGCATGGCCCCTAAAAGGTGTGGGGCCTACAGGTCACTGCCTGCTCTGGTAATCTATTGGTAATCCGGCCCTGACTGTTTATGGCTTGTGTGGTGTAGTGGATGTTCAAAGAGTTTAAGTATTTAGTTGAACAGTTTCTTATAGTCTGAATTCATGTGCAGATATTGCTCATAGGCCATTTTAAGCAGCAGATTGGATAATAATTTAGGATTCGCAAATTTGGATGTGAGCAGTAGAAAAGATCATTAATAGATTATCAGATTGAAAAAGCCTTATGCTTATCAGATATGTGAAATAAGGTTTGACTGCCATAGTCAATTTGTGCTGTTTTCGTTTGACCTGTGCTGGGGTGGGTGAGTATGTTTCCTGAAGGTGTTATAGCTAATCCAAGAGCGGAGGAACATCTGTAAGCAGATCCACTTGCCAGCTCAGAGCGGCAGCAGCAGAGTCTTACAGACCATGAGGCGTGGGTGAGAAACGCTCCTAGAACGACAGCACTCACCACAAGCACAGTAGAGATTAGCCTGCTTATCTCAAATCTCTTGATGTCTCATGTGTTAAAACTTAGTTCTCACTTTAAGTCATCATGCTCTGGGATGTTTTCATAGGTATACTAGGGAAGCCTACCTTGAGCTTGTGGAAAACATTTGAAAGATAATACCAGGTGTCCTATCATTACCAAACATTCAATATGTAATTATAAAATTATTGTAGCTATAATAGGTCTTGTGTGAATATATATCTATGTATAATTTCTTTTTACAGGGGTCAGTCTGAGCAGTGACTTCATCACAGGCTTCTGTGGGGAAACCGAGGAGGACCACCAGCAGTCGGTCTCTTTGATCAGGGAAGTGGGCTATAATGTAGCCTTCCTGTTTGCCTACAGCATGAGGAAGGTGAGATCCTATTTTGTCATTGTGTTTAACACTATCAAAAAACAGACATTCATGTGATGGTTCATGTGATGGTTCTATCAAGAAATTCACCATTGTCTATTATCATTTGGAGAATTGAAAGGGTCTTGTGGCTGCCAGTTGGGCTTTACCTTCTGACATGAAGATGTGTGTACCACACCCACAGAAAACTCAGGCATACCACCGTCTCGGGGACGATATCCCAGCTGAGGTGAAGAAGCTGTCGCCTGGAGGAGCTTATCTTTACATTCCGAGAAGATGCGGCTAAGGTCAACACCAGTTTCATCGACAGCAAACAGCTTGTCCTAGTGGAGGGAGTGAGTACTGCAGTGGGTTGAAGCCATGCTGTGTTACAACTGTGTTTGGAGCACTTCTGCTGTTAATAATTTGGGATTGCTGCATCTGTGTGTCTTGGTCATCATGTTTTGCATATCGATTTAACTAGATTTCTGCAAGAAAATAAATAGTTGCAGTAAATTCTCCTCCCTTATCTTATTTAGACCTGCTGGATCAACATCATGAGGTCTGTCTGACAACGATGATGAACAATGGCATTGTCTATCAGCTCAGCCATTTCATTTTGGTTTTGGCCTTGTTCTTTTCTGGAGGGCAAATAGAGTTTATGTGTTTATGTATTTAGGGCATTGTTTGGTCTATTTTAGTCTATTTGAGTTGTATGGTCACTTTCCCGTTTGTGGTGTTAGTTTGCGATTACCGCATGGGTTTCTGTGGCCCTTTCATTTGAAACCCTTCCCTGGTTAGGCATAGCATTGTGTCTGTTTTGGATGCTTTGAGCTTTTTGTTATTTTTGAAGTGTTGAGAGCAGTTCACATCTTTGGTACCGGGAAATCCCAATGACTGGTTTCCCTGTGCTTGTGGTCTTTAGTGTATTACCTGCCATCAATAACTGTTTGAAGATTGGGGTCTTAGTTAATTTTGATTATTGTTAGTGTCCTTCTTTTGAGGACATGCCTGGCGAATGCACAGAAAACTACCCCAAGGTGTTTGCCACTTGTGTGTTAATATGCGCTACCAGTCATGCTGAGATTGGATCTACCGATATACACACTGATAACAGAATTTTATGACCATCTACATAACAGTGGGAATAACCACCCTTGGTTTGGATAACACTAGTGAGACGTTGTGGCATGGTATCTGGAGGCAATGTAAGAGCAGGAGAGAATTTCTGTCTGCTACAGTGCTTAGTCAAGCCTTTTATATTGTACAAATGTTATCTGCTGTTTTTGCTTGACTGAGTCTGTTTTCTGCAGGAAAGTAAGAAGTCATCTCAAGATCTTTGTGGTCGGAATGATGGGAATGTGAAGGTTATTTTTCCAAGAAAGGATTTGCTTTCTTATCCCACGGATACCAACCCTGTCACTGTTAAAGCTGGAGACTATGTACTGGTGAAGGTGAGCTCTTACTTCAGTTTGCTACTCCTACATGTATATCTGTCTGTGTTGAGACTAAAACAGGAGCATGTTTTTACACACACACACACAGATATATATGAGCTGTATGTGTGGAATATTTATTCTGGTAAGCCTGGTCTTTGATATGTAATATACATGGCTGTGAAATATACTGTACAGTTATGGCTACATTTCCATGATTATTGGTGACTACTCTCTCCTTTAGAGATTACCTCAGCCAGCTCTCAGAGTCTGCAAGGCCACGCCTTCAGCCACGCCTCCCTGAGTGATGGACACCCCAGACGCCTATTGATGCACAGGCAGCTGCATATTAGCCTGTAGGTTCCACCTTCTTAGTATCAGGACTGGGTGGGAGTGTGTGTCACAGACCTATAGGTCTTCCCAGCTCCAGCTCTTGGAAGCCAGTATGCTCAGTGAGGAGTGTTCACTGCCTCAGTCACCCTGTCTCCTCATTATCAAGCTCCTTATGAGGTGATTCAGGCATGGTGAGGCAGAAAACCCCTGAAAATATGCAGGGAAGTTTCTTCAGAACTTGAGCTCAGTGTTCCTGAAGTGCAGTTTGAAATGAAATAAGGCTTTTCATTTTTTCATTCATTAATTTATTCAGAATCATGTCTGACTCATGTATGACCTGGTGTTAAAGGAAAGTTTTAACACAGATTTTGTCTGGGTACACACTTTGCAAACTTCAAACTGCATGATTAGCAGACAGTATTGTAGCTATTCAAGTTTATGATCAATAATGTAAGGTAAGTGGGTGACTCTGGGTGGGTCAGGGTGTATTCTTCCCTAAACATACTTCTAACATAATGATTTGTTTAAACACTACAATTCTCTATATCCTAATAATTACTGCCACATTTTAATAACCTGCAATACACTGTAAATACAGCATTTGTAAGCTTTAAATTTACAAACATGAACAATCATACTATAGCAAATACATGATACTCATACCTGTGACATAGTGTTTTGAACAGACATTTGCTGCCACACCTGCTATTTTAGCAGGCTAAATAATCTGCCCTCTGAAATGCTAATATGCTTAATTTCATGCAAGTGCTAGTGTTCCTATTTGCTTGCTGATGTGCATGGAAGCGCCATATTATTATTATTATTATTATTATTACTATTATTATTATTACTATTATTACTATTATTATTATCATTACTATTATTATTATTATTATTATTATTATTATTATTATTGAGTCACACTGCTATCAAGTTAGCTGGTTGCTCTTAGCTAGTAGTGCGAACAGGACAGGGGACTTGGGGAAGACCCAAACGGTGAGGTTTGTGTGTGTACATTCACAAGTACTGGTGCATAAGAGACTTATTGGAAATGCATTGCCATTAATTGAGAGTCATTTTAAAAGATATTTACTCTCCCACTGCGCATACTCCCATTTTCATAAATTGGTAAATATACATGTTGCTGCTTGTCACACAAACTTTTGTTGTACACAAGTAATAATGAGAAAAAGACTCATCATATATTTTATGATATAGCTAAAGCTATGCATTTATCAAGAGGATTTAACACATTACAGAACACATCTAGTTAATCCTTTCCATGATTGACCCAAGGGCAGATAGCAATTATTTAAGTATTACTATGTTTTAATTTAATAATAAAAATGGCCATATGAACCTTTTTGCTTTATATTTGTTTATATTCAACTGCCTTTATAATGACAATTATTTATGACAATTTATGACAATGACAATTTACAATACATTATCAGTGAGTGGTATAATTAAAGTAAAATCATTGTTAAATAAGTCTCATTCTTGTCTCAGATTCCAACACTACAAAATCTTGGTCTTTGCTTGAATGTTTTTTTAATGGTCCTGACTACAACACTATCCTTTGATAAGCTTGGAAGTTGTATACTACTGTGAGAGGAAGTTACATTCAGCTAGGAAAGAACCAACAATCAAATAATATACACAGATTAAGATGGTCATTAAAGATCCCAAACTAAGATTAATGCACTAATTAAAAAACTACAACTTGTTTGCAGGAGTTCATCAGTGTTTTATCATTGGCATAGGTAAAGGGGTTTTCAGGCACAAGTTAAAAAAGGCACAAGTTGTCAAAGCATAAGAATAATGACCATAATGATCATAAGAAAGCCTTTCTGAGCCAAAGAGCTGAATTAACAGGGAATAACAGGAGCACTTGCAAAACTGTGCCTAAGTGTATCCAGAAAGCACTGTTGGGCTTTTGTAGGAAAAAAAGGTTACACAAAGGTTACACTGATAGAACAGTTTAATCTGAACGAAGAATCAAGACCCAGGAGCTGTAAAAGAATAAGTTCATCTCTGCATTGCTCTCTATATAGGGGGAGTTTTACAACATTGGAGTGCACAAGAAACCCGCTTTTGCCCCGACACCATTTTCACTGCCACCTGATGAAAGCAACATGCTGTATATGGGCATCTCTGCCTTCACTGCCAACTCAGCAGGCTTTGTGTACAAAAATGCAGGAGCACTCACACTCAGAATCACAGATGACATGGTGAGTTTAAACCACTCCTTGCCATCACTGAGGGAAAGGTGTGCATGTGGTTACCTTACAAGACCAGGCTATTTAGTTAGAAGACTGATAACTTTATACTGTTCTCCCAGTGCACATTAATAATCCCTTAATAGTGTAATAAATGAATGGACAAATAAATGATCAACAGTCCCTGAAAATGAAACAAACGTTTATCCTTCCAGATTCCCAGAGCCTCTCCATATCGTCTGAACACCAAGACATTTGAAGCCTTAATTCCGCAGGTATAAGAGATCACTTTCTGTATTCATCACACAAGCATGCAGAAACTGCTGATTTTATATTCTCACATAGGTTTCCTAACACAGTAGACTTTGAATCTTAAAGGAATAATAAGGTTTAAAGAGTAACAAATAATATGATCTCATTAGCAACACAACCATATTTAGATGAAGAATTTCCGAAAAGAACAACATTTCACATGATGATGCTTGGATGAAATGTGTTGAAAACACTGAGTTCTTTTGCTTTTGGTGCTAAAGGCACTTGCAAGTACACCTTACACAGATTGATGGTGGTAGTATAGTTGGCATTCAGTTAAATCAATTAAACTTTGGACAGGGGTAGATTTGTCCTTCATACTGTTATTCAGCACAGGTAATAGCCATTTTGGGACTTTGTATCACTTTTGGGAGGCTGCCGTGTTCTCCTTAAAGTACCCAGGTTGAAGAGTGCTGGGCCCAGGAGTATTATCACCTGCTCCTGCATTTCTGCCGATGAAATAGTGAGACGGATCCACATCCTGCCTGCTTATTGGGGACGTACTGTTCTAGCAGCTCTTCCTCATCTGTCCATGCTCATACCATGGGTTGCTGTACTGTTTCCATGCTTATGTGGTACTCTTTCCGCAGGATGCTATGGAACTTTTGGTGCTCCCTGCTCCTCTCTGGCATTTGTAGCTTGACCTTCCTGGTGATTTTTTTGCAGTCCACGTCACTTTGCCAGGAGCTTCCTTTTGCTGATTAGCAGAAGCAGGAATACCTCCTGTCCTGCCAGGCTTTTGCAGTCATATTAGGCACATTGACTGCTCCGCTCTTACCTGCTTTCTATATCTTATGTTTGGGCTACTTGTGGAAGTGACATGAAAGCAGTGTTATGTTTATGTTAGTGTGGAGTTTGATATCTTGTGGAATTTCCACCACGCTGTTAGTATCATGGCCACCCACAAATTGTTGATCATGAATGTTCTTTAATTGATTTGACTGATAAATGGTAAGTCTGACTTTTAGATCATATAGAACACCACAGACAACTGTGTGGCACATCACTGTTAAACCTCCTGATTGCAACCCGGGGCATCGTGAACTGTACAACATGACCCTCAGACAATGATCTCTGAGTGAAAGCGATAAACATAATCATCTTCATATCATCACTTTCTCTACAAGTTCAGTGGAAGAGATGTCAGTGAAAGGGAGTTTTAATACCCTTTCCATTTTTAACTTTAATAAAAACACAGACGGAAAAATTCCAGAAAGTGATACAGAGAAAGGAAACTAGACTTTAAAATGGTGCTGCCCTCTTGATTTACAAGTGTAGATTATTGAAATTATTACAAATGTCTGACGCCAAAAGGGATTGTGTCAGTGTTTCACTACTCAGTATTTGGTAGACAGTATAAACAAGCAGACTATGGTTAAAAAGATCACAGAAATAAAGCAAACACCAATATAATCTTGAACCACCTAGTCCACAGGAAACATTAGATTACTGGAACAAAATCAGACAACTAGCAGAACAACTTTTTACCAATGATGCAGGTGTACTTTTGGTGGATTTATTTATCTGTATTTCAATCCACTAAAGTTTTTCACTTGATCTAACATTACATTTAAGACCGACGCCCTGTTACGTCTCACAGAAGAGTCCATTGATCAAGCTGCTACTTACCCATCCTGGTCCTGGAGTACCTTTGCTCTGTACACTTTAGTGATGTCTTTGTTACCAACAAACCTATTTTAATCCATCAGATAGTAACCAAACGCTTCAAGGACACTTGCATAACCATTTTTATTTTTTCATAATACTTGTCCAGGTTTCCACTATTATGTTCAAACCATACATTATTCAATATATGCTAATTGATATTTAATAGTTACACCAACAAGTTCTTGGTACTATTATGTTCAACCTGAACTACTTCTATTTTTTTAAAAGACGATCCTATTCTATATCACCGGATGCCCATATTGTTTCTTTTGGTGATCTCCATATTGTTTCTTCCAGTGCTTGGCCGGGATGTCCCATCCTTGAACCAAGGCTCTCCCTTCAACGGAATCCCCTAGAGGCTTTTTCAAAGAGGCCTCCTGAAGATTTATGCTGAAGCCTACACTGGTCTTTCCTGCATGAAACCAGTTTATTCGGGACCATCCATACTTTTCTGCTTACAATATCATTTTATTACCTCAGCATTTTCATTACTAATTTAAAAATCAATCACTTTATACTTCTAAAGCTTTCACAGACACATTTAGACTTTTCAGCACTCTCAATGTCCAAGGCTAAATGCTACAAACCACTCATACCCAAACAGAAGAAATAGCCCAAATATAGCCACACATATTCCTCCAACCTCTACATACTTCTAAGCTATATATAACGTTTAAAGCCATTAAAAGCAAAGTTATGAACATTTAAAATACACCTTGATAACACAGTTTATAGCTCTTCAAGAATGTTTAGTTGTCATGGCAACTATTCCTTTCTCGACTCTGTTTTGTTTTGGGGTTTTTTTGGCATACCTTTCTTTTTCAGTCATGAATTCCCTTTTTTGTTAAAATCTCCTCACCTTTTCTACAGCGCTTTCTCTCTCTCTAATTTCACAGGTAATTGTCTCTTTCCTCCAAGGGTCTGCATCTCACCTGGACCTTTTCCTCTTTGCTACTTCAGCTCCTGTCGTAGCTGAACATCAATAGTTTAATAGTTATTAGGAAATATTACTTAAAACAAAACAACAAGAAAACAGCAAAGAAGGTATATGCAAGTATATGTTCACTGTATTGTGCAACTGTCATGTCAGCAGGTGGACAATTTTAGCTAAAGTTAGCATTTCAAACATATATTTTGATATTCTAAAATAATGTTTATTAACTCAATATTTCATCACAATGGGGTGGACATTTTTAGCTTTAACTCATCTGAGTATGGAGACAAAGTGAGAAATTCAAATGAACTGACATACTATAGGAGCATGCAGTTTATGCCTTTAGGCGAATGAAGATAGACCTTTTTTAAAGTTGTGAGGTCACTGATGTCAAAGGTCGCATTTTTACCAAGATGGTTATCCAAAGATGAGAGAGTGGACAGCAATTCTTGGACATGTTTAAATAACTTGATTTTTTATTTTATTTATTTATTTATTTTTAATCAAAATTGCAAAATGAATAATCAAAATACCTAAAATATTAATGAACGTATTTACAACCTTACGGTAATATTTAAAAGTTTAAAAGGTTAAAACATGTTTAAAAGGTTAAAACATCCAAAATACCCATTTCCTCATCAAAGACAATGTAATAAGGTTAACATTCCTATATATTCGTAAAATGTGTTCATTCAGAGTAAAACTTTAATCAGTTAATTAAAAACATTAATTGTTTCACAATCTTTGTATCAGCACATTTAAACGAGTATGTTGTATTGACCCTTAGGTAACAGAACGAAATGTGAAGTCCACTTATAAAATAAATTACGCATTCGTCATTAGATCAGAGTAGGTGAGGGACAGAGAGCCATGTGTGAAAACGAACAATCATCTCACAAAACACTACTTATGACTAACAAGTAAACACTTGCAAAATAAAAGTAGCCGTTTATGTTAAATATAAGATTTCACAAAACTATTAATTAAAAAAATATTAATTAAAAAATATTAATTACAAAAATATGAATTTAAAAACGTAAATCGATATTTTTGCGATTGATCTCCCTCCCAAGTTACACCGTTTACTTGTCTTAGAACTGAAACACGAGTATCACTGTTACGTTTTAATGAAACCGTTATTTTGAAAATTACAAAACTGCATGTCAATGTTAACCGTGTGGGGTCATACGTGAGTGTATGTTACAGCTGAATTATTAGGTTACCTAACTAAGCTACAGATATTTTTATATTTATTGGCTGCTTGTACAGATTTGTTAGCTCGCTGATAATATACTTTTGTATATAAAATTGTTCTGCGCAAACCACAGCACCATTGCTAAGTTAGCACTTAGCCTTAGCTAACGTTACTTTTAAAGTTAAATTGAGTTTCTTGTCTTGTTCATGGCTTTGTAGCCGAATCTCCCGTTTAGACATGATGTCTGCCCGCAGGCTTAGACTTCTAGTGTTTTCTGTTCAAAAGTGTTTATCTCGACTCGCCGACAAATGCAGAGGTTATTGCTCAGTTTCTCTATCTAGCACTCCTACTAATGAGACTGATGAGACGAGAGTGAGCACATTTAAGACCAAGCTGTCGTCATTAAGAGTTCTTCAGGCAAAAGTTCAACTGAGACGCAACAGGAACATGAGGAATCGTATCTTCCTGAAGAAAGTGGTCTGGCGCAGCTACGGAAAGGTATGTAACTGCATTTGTTGCCATGATAGTTCAGGCTTTAGGATTTTAATTCCCATGTGTCAGTATGCCGGTAGTCGTTGCCAATTTTATTTTGGTGTTTACATCTTGCAGTGTATTTCGAAACATACGGCTGTCAGATGAACGTCAACGACACTGAAATTGCGTGGTCCATTCTTCAGAAGGGTGGATATGTTCGGACCCACGAACTATCAGAGGTAAGTGTCAATGCCTTGACCTTTGACCCTTGATAAAAACAGCGCTTCCTTTATTTGAAAGCTTTCATTCTCATCTTTCCTAATTTTTTTTTTTTTTATATACAGGCAGATGTGGTGCTTCTTGTCACATGCTCCATAAGGTAGGAAAAGCCTATTTCTGTTTGTATTTTACACAGTGAATCTATACGTTGCCAATCTTATGCAACTTGACAGCAGTCCTTGACTTCAGTGACATTTTTTGCTTGGATGTAATGCTATTTTCTGTTGGAAAAAATAAAAATCATTGTGACAGGGAAAAGGCAGAGCAGACCATCTGGAACAGACTCAAACATCCAGCAGTTCTGAAAAAGAAGCATCTAAAGAGCAGCACTCCATTAAAGATAGGAGTCCTGGGTAACTTCTCACTTCACCATAGTTCTTCATTCACGTTCAAATGTATCTCTCAGTCTGAAATGTTCGTGTGTGCGCATGTATGTTTGTGTGTGGGTTCACGCGCCCGTATACGCATATGTGTGCTTGCTCTCTTGTAGGTTGCATGGCAGAGAGACTGAAGACTGAGTTGCTGGAGAAGGAGAGGGTGGTGGATGTTGTAGCAGGGCCAGATGCCTACAGAGATCTTCTCCGACTCCTTGCACTGGCCCATGGGGGTCAGAGGACCAGCAATGTCCTGCTCTCCCTGGAAGAGGCATATGCTGATGTCATGCCCATTCACCATTCAGGACACAGTGCCTTTGTGTGAGTGCCATAATAATATCTGGCTGATTTATAAGGGAGGAGTTCCTGCTAAACACTAACTCTTAAATTAACTTTGCACTGTGTGATTTTGTAAAGATGGTACAGTTCAATTTTTAAGTTAACATGTATAGACAGTTTTTGGTGTTTTCATATTCAACTCTAATACACTGAATTTAATCTGAACAGCAACTGTTAGATTAAAATACAGAAAAGTCAGCTATAATTTAAAGGCATTTGCTACCATATTGCATGAAACATGGGACTTGCATCCACAATAAAGCCAAAAACAGCAAATGCTCATAGTTCAGTTGTTTATTATTATCATTTTACTGAACACTTGTCAATCTGCATTTTTTGGTTAAATATTTATACATGACTGACCCTCCTACACTTATGAAGGGATATAAAACTTCAAACACCGTGGTGGCTCATCTTCAGCTCCTTCATGCTTTTAGATGTAGCACTTCAAATAATGGTTTGATATCAGGGGTGTCGATACTTTTAAAGTCCTTTCACGCTGTTGACAGTACAGACCTTGTGTACTGCAAGCCTTGTTGGTGGCACCTTGTCTTACAGTGGGATTATCCAGTATATTTTGTCCCTCTTTGACTGCTGTAGGTCTATCATGCGGGGCTGTGACAACATGTTCAGCTACTGCATTGTGCCGTTTACCTGGGGGAGGGAAAGGAGCAGACCTGTGTCCTCCATACTTGAAGAAGTGCGCATGCTGTCTGACCAGGTCTCTTCCCTTCAGCGACTATGTGTGCAGTCTGGCTTTACTAGTTTCTGTGTGTGAAACTTGGCCAGATGTGAACACTAAGTATATGAAATGATCATGGCCATAGGGGGTGAAGGAAGTGACCCTGCTGGGTCAAAACGTGAACAGCTACAGAGACGTGTCTGGGGACGGGGCCAGCAACTCGGAGCTTGGTTCGCACCTCAGCCGTGGTTTCAGCACCGTGTTCCCGTGATGAGCAAGGAGGCCTACGATTCGCTGACCTGCTACACCACGTCTCCCTCGTAAACCCTGACAAGGATTCGCTTCACCTGGCCACATCCTAAAGACTTTCCTGATGAGGTAGAAACCCCAGAGTCATGGATGTGAGCATGTGGTTTTTGGTTGGGATACCCATGACTAGTGTGGGGAAGGTACTTTTAAAATGTATTTCATTGCAGGTGACAAAATACAGAACACAGAATACATGCTGTTAAATGTAATTTAAATGTAATTAAAGTGAGTTATATTTGAAACATTGTCTTGGACAATGTTGAAGTATTCCAAAGTTTTTAAAGTATGTTCCTCGTTTGAGTAATGTAATGGAATATGTTACCAATTACATTTAGGGGCATGTACATGTACACTGCCTACAGTGGCAGATTAAACCCTGTGGAGGCCCCTAGGCAGTCATAATCTTGGGGCCTCCCTTGCAAATTATCTCCTAATATGTTTTTTTTTTTTTAATTCCTTGTTGCATGGCCCCTAAAAGGTGTGGGACCTACAGGTCACTGCCTGCTCTGGTAATCTATTGGTAATCCGGCCCTGACTGTTTATGGCTTGTGTGGTGTAGTGGATGTTCAAAGAGTTTAAGTATTTAGTTGAACAGTTTCTTATAGTCTGAATTATTCATGTGCAGATATTGCTCATAGGCCATTTTAAGCAGCAGATTGGATAATAATTTAGGATTCGCAAATTTGGATGTGAGCAGTAGAAAAGATCATTAATAGATTATCAGATTGAAAAAGCCTTATGCTTATCAGATATGTGAAATAAGGTTTGACTGCCATAGTCAATTTGTGCTGTTTTCGTTTGACCTGTGCTGGGGTGGGTGAGTATGTTTCCTGAAGGTGTTATAGCTAATCCAAGAGCGGAGGAACATCTGTAAGCAGATCCACTTGCCAGCTCAGAGCGGCAGCAGCAGAGTCTTACAGACCATGAGGCGTGGGTGAGAAACGCTCCTAGAACGACAGCACTCACCACAAGCACAGTAGAGATTAGCCTGCTTATCTCAAATCTCTTGATGTCTCATGTGTTAAAACTTAGTTCTCACTTTAAGTCATCATGCTCTGGGATGTTTTCATAGGTATACTAGGGAAGCCTACCTTGAGCTTGTGGAAAACATTTGAAAGATAATACCAGGTGTCCTATCATTACCAAACATTCAATATGTAATTATAAAATTATTGTAGCTATAATAGGTCTTGTGTGAATATATATCTATGTATAATTTCTTTTTACAGGGGTCAGTCTGAGCAGTGACTTCATCACAGGCTTCTGTGGGGAAACCGAGGAGGACCACCAGCAGTCGGTCTCTTTGATCAGGGAAGTGGGCTATAATGTAGCCTTCCTGTTTGCCTACAGCATGAGGAAGGTGAGATCCTATTTTGTCATTGTGTTTAACACTATCAAAAAACAGACATTCTCCCTGGTTCATGTGATGGTTCTATCAAGAAATTCACCATTGTCTATTATCATTTGGAGAATTGAAAGGGTCTTGTGGCTGCCAGTTGGGCTTTACCTTCTGACATGAACATGTGTGTACCACACCCACAGAAAACTCAGGCATATCACCGTCTCAGGGACGATATCCCAGCTGAGGTGAAGAAGCTGTCGCCTGGAGGAGCTTATCTTTACATTCCGAGAAGATGCGGCTAAGGTCAACACCAGTTTCATCGACAGCAAACAGCTTGTCCTAGTGGAGGGAGTGAGTACTGCAGTGGGTTGAAGCCATGCTGTGTTACAACTGTGTTTGGAGCACTTCTGCTGTTAATAATTTGGGATTGCTGCATCTGTGTGTCTTGGTCATCATGTTTTGCATATCGATTTAACTAGATTTCTGCAAGAAAATAAATAGTTGCAGTAAATTCTCCTCCCTTATCTTATTTAGACCTGCTGGATCAACATCATGAGGTCTGTCTGACAACGATGATGAACAATGGCATTGTCTATCAGCTCAGCCATTTCATTTTGGTTTTGGCCTTGTTCTTTTCTGGAGGGCAAATAGAGTTTATGTGTTTATGTATTTAGGGCATTGTTTGGTCTATTTTAGTCTATTTGAGTTGTATGGTCACTTTCCCGTTTGTGGTGTTAGTTTGCGATTACCGCATGGGTTTCTGTGGCCCTTTCATTTGAAACCCTTCCCTGGTTAGGCATAGCATTGTGTCTGTTTTGGATGCTTTGAGCTTTTTGTTATTTTTGAAGTGTTGAGAGCAGTTCACATCTTTGGTACCGGGAAATCCCAATGACTGGTTTCCCTGTGCTTGTGGTCTTTAGTGTATTACCTGCCATCAATAACTGTTTGAAGATTGGGGTCTTAGTTAATTTTGATTATTGTTAGTGTCCTTCTTTTGAGGACATGCCTGGCGAATGCACAGAAAACTACCCCAAGGTGTTTGCCACTTGTGTGTTAATATGCGCTACCAGTCATGCTGAGATTGGATCTACCGATATACACACTGATAACAGAATTTTATGACCATCTACACACTTTGGGTACACACTCTGGGTACACACTTTGCAAACTTCAAACTGCATGATTAGCAGACAGTATTGTAGCTATTCAAGTTTATGATCAATAATGTAAGGTAAGTGGGTGACTCTGGGTGGGTCAGGGTGTATTCTTCCCTAAACATACTTCTAACATAATGATTTGTTTAAACACTACAATTCTCTATATCCTAATAATTACTGCCACATTTTAATAACCTGCAATACACTGTAAATACAGCATTTGTAAGCTTTAAATTTACAAACATGAACAATCATACTATATCAAATACATGATACTCATACCTGTGACATAGTGTTTTGAACAGACATTTGCTGCCACACCTGCTATTTTAGCAGGCTAAATAATCTGCCTTCTGAAATGCTAATATGCTTAATTTCATGCAAGTGCTAGTGTTCCTATTTGCTTGCTGATGTGCATGGAAGCGCCATATTATCATTATTATTATTATTATTATTATTATTATTATTACTATTATTATTATTATTATTATTATTATTATTGAGTCACACTGCTATCAAGTTAGCTGGTTGCTCTTAGCTAGTAGTGTGAACAGGACAGGGGACTTGGGGAAGACCCAAAGGGTGAGGTTTGTGTTTGTACATTCACAAGTACTGGTGCACAGCCACTGACATACATAAACACTGCTATCTGGATCTGGAATTTTTAACATTAATGTACAGACTATTCTTTCTCCTTAAAAAATTCATTATGCTAATAATTATGGCAGTGTATGTTCCCCTGCAAACAAATGCTAGGCTGCAGGCTGCATGATGCTGCAATCAACCAGCTGATGGCAAATCCAGACAGTGTTGTTATTGTGGCAAGAGACTTATTGTAAATGCATTGCCATTAATTGAGAGTCATTTTAAAAGATATTTACTCTCCCACTGCGCATACTCCCGTTTTCATAAATTGGCAAATATACATGTTGCTGCTTGTCACACAAACTTTTGTTGTACACAAGTAATAATGAGAAAAGGACTCATCATATGTTTTATGATATAGCTAAAGCTATGCATTTATCAAGAGGATTTAACACATTACAGAACACATCTAGTTAATCCTTTCCATGATTGACCCAAGGGCTGATAGCAATTATTTAAGTATTACTATGTTTTAATTTAATAATAAAAATGACCATATGAACCTTTTTGCTTTATATTTGTTTATATTCAGCTGCCTTTATAATGACAATTATTTATGACAATGACAATTTACAATACATTATCAGTGAGTGGTATAATTAAAGTAAAATCATTGTTAAATAAGTCTCATTCTTGTCTCAGATTCAAACACTACAAAATCTTGGTCTTTGCTTGAATGATTTTTTAATGGTCCTGACTACAACACTATCCTTTGATAAGCTTGGAAGTTGTACACTACTGTGAGAGGAAGTTACATTCAGCTAGGAAAGAACCAACAATCAAATAATATACACAGATTAAGATGGTCATTAAAGATCCCAAACTAAGATTAATGCACTAATTAATAAACTACAACTTGTTTGCAGGAGTTCATCAGTGTTTTATCATTGGCATAGGTAAAGGGGTTTTCAGGCACAAGTTAAAAAAGGCACAAGTTGTCAAAGCATAAGAATAATGACCATAATGATCATAAGAAAGCCTTTCTGAGCCAAAGATCTGAATTAACAGGGAATAACAGGAGCACTTGCAAAACTGTGCCTAAGTGTATCCAGAAAGCACTGTTGGGCTTTTGTAGGAAAAAAAGGTTACACAAAGGTTACACTGATAAAACAGTTTAATCTGAACGAAGAATCAAGACCCAGGAGCTGTAAAAGAATAAGTTCATCTCTGCATTGCTCTCTATATAGGGGGAGTTTTACAACATTGGAGTGCACAAGAAACCCGCTTTTGCCCCGACACCATTTTCACTGCCACCTGATGAAAGCAACATGCTGTATATGGGCATCTCTGCCTTCACTGCCAACTCAGCAGGCTTTGTGTACAAAAATGCAGGAGCACTCACACTCAGAATCACAGATGACATGGTGAGTTTAAACCACTCCTTGCCATCACTGAGGGAAAGGTGTGCATGTGGTTACCTTACAAGACCAGGCTATTTAGTTAGAAGACTGATAAAGAAGACTGATAACTTTATACTGTTCTCCCAGTGCACATTAATAATCCCTTAATAGTGTAATAAATGAATGGACAAATAAATGATAAAACAGTCCCTGAAAATGAAACAAACGTTTATCCTTCCAGATTCCCAGAGCCTCTCCATATCGTCTGAACACCAAGACATTTGAAGCCTTAATTCCGCAGGTATAAGAGATCACTTTCTGTATTCATCACACAAGCATGCAGAAACTGCTGATTTTATATTCTCACATAGGTTTCCTAACACAGTAGACTTTGAATCTTAAATGAATAATAAGGTTTAAAGAGTAACAAATAATATGATCTCATTAGCAACACAACCATATTTAGATGAAGAATTTCCGAAAAGAACATCATTTCACATGATGATGCTTGGATGAAATGTGTTGAAAACACTGAGTTCTTTTGCTTTTGGTGCTAAAGGCACTTGCAAGTACACCTTACACAGATTGATGATGGTAGTATAGTTGGCATTCAGTTAAATCAATTAAACTTTGGACAGGGGTAGATTTGTCCTTCATACTGTTATTCAGCACAGGTAATAGCCATTTTGGGACTTTGTATCACTTTTGGGAGGCTGCCGTGTTCTCCTTAAAGTACCCAGGTTGAAGAGTGCTGGGCCCAGGAGTATTATCACCTGCTCCTGCATTTCTGCCGATGAAATAGTGAGACGGATCCACATCCTGCCTGCTTATTGGGGACGTACTGTTCTAGCAGCTCTTCCTCATCTGTCCATGCTCATACCATGGGTTGCTGTACTGTTTCCATGCTTATGTGGTACTCTTTCCGCAGGATGCTATGGAACTTTTGGTGCTCCCTGCTCCTCTCTGGCATTTGTAGCTTGACCTTCCTGGTGATTTTTTTGCAGTCCACGTCACTTTGCCAGGAGCTTCCTTTTGCTGATTAGCAGAAGCAGGAATACCTCCTGTCCTGCCAGGCTTTTGCAGTCATATTAGGCACATTGACTGCTCCGCTCTTACCTGCTTTCTATATCTTATGTTTGGGCTACTTGTGGAAGTGACATGAAAGCAGTGTTATGTTTATGTTAGTGTGGAGTTTGATATCTTGTGGAATTTCCACCAGGCCATTAGTATCATGGCCACCCACAAATTGTTGATCATGAATGTTCTTTAATTGATTTGACTGATAAATGGTAAGTCTGACTTTTAGATCATATAAGAACACCACAGACAACTGTGTGGCACATCACTGTTAAACCTCCTGATTGCAACCCGGGACATCGTGAACTGTACAACATGACCCTCAGACAATGATCTCTGAGTGAAAGCGATAAACATAATCATCTTCATATCATCACTTTCTCTACAAGTTCAGTGGAAGAGATGTCAGTGAAAGGGAGTTTTAATACCCTTTCCATTTTTAACTTTAATAAAAACACAGACGGAAAAATTCCAGAAAGTGAGACAGAGAAAGGAAACTACACTTTAAAATGGTGCTGCCCTCTTGACTTACAACTGTAGATTATTGAAAATATTACAAATGTCTGACGCCAAAAGGGATTGTGTCAGTGTTTCACTACTCAGTATTGCATTTGGTAGACAGTATAAACAATTAGACTATGGTTAAAAAAATCACAGAAATAAAGCAAACACCAATATAATCTTGAACCACCTAGTCCCAGGAAACATTAGATTACTGGAACAAAATCTGACAACTAGCAGAACAACTTTTTAACCAATGATGCAGATGCACTTTTAGTGGATTTTTTTATCTGTATTTCAATCCACTAATTTTTTTCACTTGATCTAACATTACATTTAAGACCGAAATCCTGTTACGTCTCACAGAAGATTCCACTGATCAAGCTGCTACTTACCCATCCTGGTCCTGGAGTACCTTTGCTCTGTACACTTTAGTGATGTCTTTGCTACCAACAAGCCTATTTTAATCCATCAGATAGTAACCAAACGCTCCTTTGCTGCAGAGCACAGAAATCATTCAAATTTGCAGTCAACAGATACATCTGGGCCAGATTTTGGATCAATTGACTAGGCTGGAACTGCACATATACTGTATATGCAAAATTCAAAATACGGGGAGTGGTTGGTCTCTTTTGCAATCAAATCTGAATACTATGGAATTTGTTTCACATTTGTTTAATTTGACAGATTTTAAATGGATAATGGACATCACTAGAAAAAAAGGAATAAACAACTATATGAAAAGGAACAAAACCAAAAACAAAGGAAGACTTTAACACACTTGCCCAAACAAGCACTAAATCTGACAAAAATAGATTAACCAATGACATAGCTGTGAAGAAACATATTAGCCATTGTTTTCTTTTCATCAACAGTAATTTTAACTGATTGTTAACATACTGTTCAAGTCTTCAACTGATTTGCTCCCAACATACGAATGGGTACAAATATGGTTCATTACCCAGCTGCACAAATTGCTTCTGACATACTGGGCAGCTACAGGGTTCTTCTCCCGTGTGGATTCTGACATACTGGGCAGCTACGGGCTTCTTCAGTTGTGTGGATTGTCTTCTGCTCCTCCATGTGGCCTGTTTCACCAAAGCCCTTCCTGCAGTATTTGCAGCACTATGGCAAGCGGACACCCTTGTGTGAGCGTTTAGGTGCTTCTCAAGAGTCTGGGCAAGTTTGAAACACCTGCCCCAAACATCACTGACATTATTTCTTGTAGGTGATTAGCCACGTGTTTCTCTAGCCACAAGTACTTTTTGATTTATTTGTTTTTTTAAATAGGTAATTTTATATATAATGGCAACAAATGACATTTTAAGTTTTATGACAAAACGTGCAAACAAGCTGGCCTGAGAGGTGTGTAGCGGGATATGACTCAGTGCGTCTCTGGTGCTGCTTTTGATGAGTACAGTGTCATGAGTGTGTCTGTCCAGCGGTGCAAAGAGGGGATACAGCAAGGCATGGCATGGTGTTTATTCATTCGTTTGCATAGAAAATGACGCCTTTTCACATTGTGGAACTACAAATATGGCGGTCTTTTTTGTGCGGCGTAGTAATGACATATGTTGTGGAATTTTGAACAAACAGCAAGTCAGACGTGATTAAGAGAGTAATTTAATAAGAAAAAGAATAAAATAAATGTTTGGCTCTCCTCAGGTAGGGAGCCCCGAGTATACAAAACCGTGGCTAGTTATACTACTCCTGTGCTGTCTTTAACCAATCATCTTTTCTTAAGCAGCTCTTCTTTCCTTTGTTGCTGTGGCTATAAGCCAATCAGCTCTCAGCTTGTTTTTTTCCACAAACCAACCCAAACTGACTCCAAACAGTGTGGGTTGTGTGTCAAGTTGACCTTGATGTTAACAGTTCCTGATACATGTTCAACTTAATCAGCAACAGGCGGATATAAATGTGCAAACAGCATTATTAATTTAAGAACAAAAGGATCAGTGTGATTTTATATGAATCACATAATACATAGTTTCGTATCATTTTCCATCACACGTAAAAACAGAGTCTCACCGTATTGTCGGGCAGGAGGATCTGGACTCATTTATTACTTAATATCTTCCCCCATCTAGCGGTCATTAGAGGTTAGTCTTGAATTGATTTCTGTCGTGCAATATTTTAGATATAAATGTTTACATTTTCTATTACAGAACACGGCAAAGTATAGTCAACCAGTTCTAACCTTTTGAGAAAAACTTTAACTTCAAAGTAGGTGAATCTATTTACTTAGATTGAACCAATCGGATCACAGTTTATTTACATAGCATCAATGCTTTGAGTGCTTTAGATATAAGGACATCATGGCGATCTTTCTGCTCACACCTCAGTCAGTCTATAATTCTGTACTATGTGTTTCTATAGCTTCCAACTTTCACGAGTTTCTTGAATCTGTGGAGAGAAGTGCAGACTCAGGTACTTTCTTATTTGTGAACTTTTATACATTTTATGTAATTTATTTATCATCTATAATGTTTTATTACTTTTCATTTATAGATATAAGGACACAAAAACAGTTCATATACTCAATGAATTGTTACAAGATAATCTTTTCTAGAGAATGTTTACCATTTGTTAAAAGACTGATTTATTTCTAAAAGTTTATGTAGTGTGTTAATTTGTCACATGGAGGCAGAAGGGGTGAATCTGATATACCCCTCTTCCATCATCAACTATTCATCGAGTCCTCCAGTGGAGCTTGTACAACCAAAGAAACGCATACAGCGGTCACCGGCGGTTCTAAGTTACATCTAAAGAGGTCTAGGCCTATACACACTGTTCCACCTGAGGTAATAAAATGTTTTGGGGTAAAGGTATTTTCATGAGGCGATCTGTGATCTTATTATAATAGGCTTTGAAGCTCTCTGCAACAGGTGCAGAGTGGTGCAAGACTGTGTTTGAAAGCATAAAGAGGAATAATGTTTCTGGGGTATCTTAAGGCCTTTGTGGGTCTGTAAGTGCAGAGCAGAGGCTCTGATGCAGGTGGTTTCAAGGCCTCTGTGGAAGTCTACGGCAGATGACTCTGGACTGTTCCCGTGAGAAATAGCTTCCTAAGTATTGGGAAAGATCCCGGCTTTTAAAAGACGTGAAAGCCTCTTCGAGAGTTCTGTGGCTAAGCAAGGTTCATTATCTTACCATAAGAGCAGGGTGATACTGACCTGCAACATCATCTTGCAGGTGTTTGATGGTATGAGTTGAGATCATCTTTGTTAAAAACAAAAAAAACAACAACAAAAAAAACCCCCAGGAAAATCTTCCAATAGGATATACTGGGGTCAAGCTTCAATTTGTACAATGATAGATCTCAATTTGCATATATTGAATAATGTATGGTTGAACACAATGGTGGAGATTTCAAACACCAGTATGTAGAGAAGGTGTGGCAATCACATAATCAGTTGTGAAAACTGGATAAAAATGTGTGTTCCTTGTGTGATTATTAGACATATTCTGGACTATGCCTCGTTTGTATGTAACGCTGAGCTCAAAATAAATAATGGACCTACTACTCTCTTCAATTAATTCTTGAGTCTGCATCTTTATTTTCTGTTTAAAGAGGACTTAATAAAATTAATGGAATGTGGGCGATATCTAGTAACACAGTGCCGAGTCTGCTAAATGTAGATCCCAGCCTTTTATATGGCCTCTTCCCTTTAATTCTACTGACTATAATTAATGTAAACCTTGTCGATTCTGGTGTTTGCTGTATAGAGGTAGCGAAAACTTTGCTAAAACAATGAAAAATATGCATCCTGTGAAAAGTTTATTGAACAATATAACATTGTTCCTTACCCAGAGCCATAACACGTCATTGATGGAAATCACACTGATGTGAGGGCGGTATGGGCCAACTCAACTGTATTTCCTGATTGTTTTATTCTGCAGGAGGATGTGGTCCAAATATTTAAAAAATCACAGGTTTGTTTAAGAGGACATAGTCGAACAGTTTGGGCTTACTGTTATTTTAATACTAGTGGTAACTATTAGTAAATACAACAATCTGACCATCCTCATACTGCATTGAGGGGTGATGGGGTGATGGTACCAGATGATGTTTAGGTATGTGGTTATGTTAATTTATTTTTGTTCCTTTATATTCACATATTTTGCAAGTGCGTATGTTATTGAGTTTAAAACCATCCATATATTATGCAATTATAGAAAATACAGAAACTGCATGATACTTCTCTTGACTTACTAGAAGTTCAGACTGTAGCAAGCTTAGCATTAGTAAATGGAATAGGTGTCATTTTAAGGATTCATTTAAAGTATTCATGAGGTATTTCTCCTAACATCGATGTATCGACAGTACCAATAAAATAAATAGCATAACAAGAATTACAGGTGTATAATAGTGTAGTTACCCACAATGGTTGAAGTGTTTGAAAAGAGTTGTATAAAAGAATAGTTGGTTGGTTCGTGGCATAAAGTCATGAAACGGTGAAATGAGGTCATAAAAAGAGTGTTTACAGGGGAAAGTGCTTTAACATTGAATTAGACAAACTAATAACATAAAACAAGGGAGTTTAGAGATTCTGTGTCCTTTCGTAATGATTTGTGCATATGGCAGGCTGCTGCAAAGGATCCTGGGTAAGCTTCAGCAGACCTCAGTGTAAGATATATTAATAATATTAATCATAATAATACTATTCAGAGGTTACTTGAGTAGTAATCAGAATGTTGCTAGTTCAAGCCCTACCACTGCCAAGTTACCACTGCTGGGTCCCTGAACAGCAATGAATCCTCAATTGTATTATTAATACAATCCAATACACATGCCTAATGCTCAGCTGTCAACTGCAAAAACTGACATTCTGAGCATTCGAACAGTAAGAGGAACAAAAAGAAAGGAGTCACCGACTGTACACGTGTCAATCATTTAGCCTTTTTACATGTTGTTTTAGTTTACTGTAATCAAGGCCTGAAACTGGAGTCTATGGACCAGGCAAAAATATTTCAATATTTAATGCGTTTTTATTTTTTCAGTTTCAATGTTTCAATGAGACTCAGGAGACTCCAGCATAAGCAGAAGCTCCAAGTTGTCGATCTCCAGGAGCAAACCCGTCCCTGCAAGGTTGGGGTGCATGTTCTGGATCACGGGAAACAGACCATCGATCACCCAACATCTGCTTCTGCTCCTGCGGAGGTTCCAGATCCAGCACGGAGGCAGTGAGAGGTTCCTGGCCCAGAGATTGGTCTGCAGCGGGCCTGATGGTACTCGGCATGTATTGGAAATGCTGTGGCTGAATGCTGTGCGTAGCCCAGCGGGTGCTGGGGTGGAGCTGTGCCAGTTGCCTGCTCGGGTAGCAGGTAGCCCAGTTCTGAGCCTGTGGAATGGCCATCATGAAGTAGCCGGAGGGC
This sequence comes from Electrophorus electricus, assembly GCF_041902795.1. Classification (NCBI taxonomy): domain Eukaryota; kingdom Metazoa; phylum Chordata; class Actinopteri; order Gymnotiformes; family Gymnotidae; genus Electrophorus; species Electrophorus electricus. Next base: position 129,200 of record NW_027658430.1, read on the forward strand.
GGGGCGGGCTGGTAGGGGTTGAGCACTGGGTTGCGCACGGCACTCACGCTGGCCATGCGCTGCATGTACTGGTGGGTGAGGTGGGCCTGCCGCTCCTCCTTGCGCTGCGCCAGGGCCACGTACAGCGGCTTGGTGCCTACGATGCACCCGTTCATCTCCTTCATTGCCTCGGTGGCCTCCTCCGGCGAGGAGAAACACACAAAGCCGAACCCTTTGGAGCGGCCGCCCTCCGTCATCACCTTGGCACTCGTGATTGTCCCGAATAGAGAGAACTCTTTACGCAGACGCTCGTCGTCCAGACTGTCGTCTAGGTTTTTAACGTACAGGTTCACTCCCTGGTAGCGAGTCGTGCCGTCCTGCTTCATCTGCTCAAACTTGCGTTTGAGCTCTGTCTGCCTCTCGCCTTTCTTCTGGGCACGAGCCACATACAGCTGCTTCCCATTCAACTCCTTCCCGTTCATCTCATCCCTTTTGGCATCCTCGTGCCTCTCGAAGCTCACAAAGCCAAAACCCTTGGACTTGCTGCTCTCGTCTGTCATGACACGACGGCTCAGCGTTGGGCTGAACTTGCTGAAGATCTCATTTAGCTTGTTGTCGTCCATGTCCTCTCCAATGTTCTTAATGTACACATTGGTGAATTCCTTGGCCTTGGCCCCCATCTCAGCCTCACGCTCCTTGCGAGACTTGAAGTGGCCAATGAACACTTTGCGGTCATTGAGCAACATGCCATTAAGTTTCTCAATGGCTCTCTCCGCAGCCTCGCCGGTCTCAAAGTGCACAAAGCCGTAGCCCTTAGAGCCATTCTCATCACACGCCACCTTGCAGGAAAGGATGTTTCCAAAGTTGGAGAATGTGTCGTAAAGGGCTCCGCAGTCAATAGACTTGTCCAGGTTCTTGATGAAGATGTTGCCAACTGCGCTCTTCCTCTTCCATCCACCGGCTGCTGAAAGTTCACATACGCATATTCGAGTGAGCGACTGGTCATCATGTCCCTGCAAACTCGAATGGAGACAATTGTGTCAGCAGGGCTCAATTTCTCGAATAGCATGGCCTCGGTAACGTCTGAATGAAGGTCACCCACGTGCAACAAAGTCATCGGCGAACTTGGAGCACTTGGATTCATTTTCGTGATTATCGTCGGTCAACCTTTCTGGAAATCGTAGTCGAAAGTAGTAAATGAACAAAATAAAATCGTAAATGATTTAACCAAATTATCTAACTACACGAATTATAAAACAGTTTGAAACAGCAATTCAACAGAGCCAGGCAAGTGTCGACCGACCAAAGCGATCAAAGCAACACTTTAGCTTTTGAATAAAAATACATGACAACTTGGTTGTTACGTAAGAGTTATTTTACGTAAATGTTTATTTTTAAATATTATCCAAACGCTATTTATTTATTTATGAATTATTCAATTATTTTAACTTATAACGTTAATAGCGTGAATGAGAGGCTTTAACAACACCTTATATTTCAAAATTTTACCTAGTCAAAGCATTTTCCAAAAATCGTCCATATGCTGCTCACACTGCTCCCATATTGACTGACTAAATTAATACTTATTGTAGGGTATTGTTTATGTTGTTTAATAAACTCTAGGACTTATTGTTTATAGCACTTTTCATTGTTTAAGATAGACTTTATGTATTTTGTACTTCTAGGTATCAGCATTCATCCCTGTATTCTACAGTATTCTAGTTCATTGGTATGTTTGATTCTAACCTACTGTACTGTACTAGGATATATTCTATGAGTAAATAATAAAGCACTTTTGTAAGTCGCTCTGGATAAGAGCATGTGCTAAGTGCCATAAATGTAAATGTAATTATACTTTATTAGTCACTTAATAATTAATTAAATAATTAAATAATTTCATCTCATGAGCTAGTGAAGTCCTGCCCCCTGGGGAGATTTACTCCCCCAATGTTCAGTTCATGGATACAGGCTTGACGTAACCTACATCACATGAGGTTATTTTAAAAGCTACAAGTGTGTAAGCTAACAAACCCTCTCATAAGCAAAGTAAATTAAAAAAAAAGGAAGATTTTCTCCACCTGAAATACTATTGTAATGTTCTGAGCACATACAAAGATGGAGTCGCTCGCAGTAAGATGAATGCAACTTTATTAGAGAACACGCTTAGCCCACAAACAGAAGCCAAAAAACAGCAGACCGGGCAAAGAGCGTTATCCAAAACACAGACGCTCCAAAACGGAACCCGAGCCAACGGGACTTACCTACCGAGAGCGCTTATATACAGAAAGACTAACGAGGACTAACGCGCTGCAGGTGATTACAGTAACAGGAGGCGGTACTAAGCAGGGGGCGGAGCCGACAGGGACCAAAACAAGGAAGTAAACAAACATGGTGGCGTCGCCATGGGAACCGCGACCACAATTACGTCAGAAGCACGATGTCATAGAACACTGATAGCGTCTAAATTCTAAAGTCATTTCCAAACATTCATTCGGAACACAGTCACAGCAAGGTGAACGTAGCGACAGTGTTACTAGTTTATGTTTTCAAACAAAACCACGAAACAATTCTGGACTTTAAAAAATGTTCCCGGTCATTAAGCTGCATCGGGTCGACTGCAAAGGTATGTACATACAAAATATTTTACTTTACTGTATTTTTAGAACAAAACCCCAAGTTGGAAGAAAACATTTAACATGAAGGAAGCATGTTTGTGCTTGTGCCACGTTTGCCAGATTTGCCAAAATGACACATGCCGCTTGCAAAAAACAGACCCACATGACCCATTTCATTGCAAAACCTGGCAACAGTGGAGACCTGATGAATTTTATTCTTTCCTCAGTGTGCGGATCCAATCTGCATGATTGTGTTCAGTGTGGTGTCCCTCTGACCCTTACTGAGAAAGCACCAAGTGAAACCACTGGGCCTCAGCCCCCCGTCAACAATGAGGTAGAGGATGCAGGTCAGGTACCTCTCCCACCTCTCCCAGAAAGCCCCCAGCATCAGGGTGAACAGGCTGAAGAGTCAGAGGATGAAAGCGATTATGATGATGATGAAGCTGATAATGATGATGACTGGACTCTTCAGCAGCAGAGCAATTTCTCATTTCAGCTTCCAGCAGCTTCCACTGAGGGGAACACACAGTTTGTCAGACATCCGGCTCTGGACGGCGTGAGCAAAATCATAGACGATGTCCACGAATATCTACGAAACAGAATTCCAAGAGAGTCCTTTGGCTACATGGCCCCAGGATATGGCAGGGACCACCCTCTGCTGAGCAGGAATGCTTGGAAGGCTGATGCATGGGGTGCCAGCTTTGGGGTGGCAGGGAATAGTTCCACACTTGGATGGTATCCGCTTTACAATACGCTGCAGCAGAGTGTATTGTACAATACACCAGCTACTTATGCCTCCAGTGCACCTAAACCTGCTTTCTTGGTGATGGCACAGAATTACCAACCTCAGTACAGCTCCTGGTCTGGAAACACTGTCAGATTTCCTAATGAGGTCAGAGCTCACAGTTCCAATGCTGCTCCTGCCGTGGGCCAGAGCTGTAGGAGCCAGACGGAGCAAAGGAGCTCCAGGAAGAGGAGGAGAGAGACAAACTCTCCGAGCTCCTCTCACTGCTCCAAGACAGAGAGCGTCCCCAGGAAGATGAGAAGATGAGAGCATGAATGAGAATGAAAAGTCACGTCGATCAAGCAATAATAATAAAAACTTACGCTTGAAGTTTTGTAGAAGTAATAAAGATAAAATAAAATGCAATTATTTCATGTTTAACATAGCCTGTGTTCAATTGTTTTTTTGAGGGTCCAGCTCATATTTTATGATACAAATATAACATCTTTAAGAAATTTCTGTAATCACAAACAATACAGTCCAAAGTCTTAGATGATTACCAAGAACTTCAAGTTTATTCCATGATTTATGCAAAGCTAATATAAATTCAAATTCAAAATTCAAATTCAAAATGTATTTATTCAGTGCCATTTACAAGAGATGTTGTGAAAAAGCAGCTTTACAAATGTCCAAGCCAAGAGCGACAGTGGCAAGGCAAAGCTCCCTAGAGCATGAGGAAGAAACCTTGAGAAGAACCAAGACTCAAGGCGGGGGGGAGTGAGGGGGCATCCTCCTCTGGCTGACAACGGTCACCACAATGATAACAGTTTAAAGAGAAAAATAAATTAAAAATGAAATAAGCAAATGTACAAGTTTACTTAGCTGATACGTACTATTCTGGAAAATATTATTTAACTCATTTTTGATTTTCTTGAGAATTCTTTATAATATATTGCAATATATCTGAATATCTTGAAAACATAATATTTTTAAAATTTTTAAAACTGTTGCTACAGCACATATTTAATTCAAACTATAGTCTATGTAGAGTTCCAACACACACTGTCAGCTGTTAGCATCTCTTAAAGAATAATACTTGATATTGACTCAGTGTGGTAATAATTCTTTGGCTCCCTGTAGCTGCACGCATCAGATTCAAAACCTTGATGTTTGCCTACAAAGCCAAAAATGAACCAGCCCCTTCATACATGAGGTCAATGGTCAAAGCCCGATCCGTACCTGGAGTACTTCGAACCTCAAGTCTGGCTCGGCTTGAAATACCTTGCTTCAGATCTCATGGATGACAAGCATCGAGACTATTTTCTGTCCTGGCTCCAAGATGGTGGAATGAACTCCCACTTGCTGTCCGGACAGCAGAGTCCCTTGCGGTCTTCAAGCGCAGACTGAAGACCGATCTATTTGCAGAATATTTAAAGAACAACTGACACTGCTCCCATATTGACTGACTAAATTAATACTTATTGTAGGGTATTGTTTATGTTGTTTAATAAACTCTAGGACTTATTGTTTATAGCACTTTTCATTGTTTAAGATAGACTTTATGTATTTTGTACTTCTAGGTATCAGCATTCATCCCTGTATTCTACAGTATTCTAGTTCATTGGTATGTTTGATTCTAACCTACTGTACTGTACTAGGATATATTCTATGAGTAAATAATAAAGCACTTTTGTAAGTCGCTCTGGATAAGAGCATGTGCTAAGTGCCATAAATGTAAATGTAATTATACTTTATTAGTCACTTAATAATTAATTAAATAATTAAATAATTTCATCTCATGAGCTAGTGAAGTCCTGCCCCCTGGGGAGATTTACTCCCCCAATGTTCAGTTCATGGATACAGGCTTGACGTAACCTACATCACATGAGGTTATTTTAAAAGCTACAAGTGTGTAAGCTAACAAACCCTCTCATAAGCAAAGTAAATTAAAAAAAAAGGAAGATTTTCTCCACCTGAAATACTATTGTAATGTTCTGAGCACATACAAAGATGGAGTCGCTCGCAGTAAGATGAATGCAACTTTATTAGAGAACACGCTTAGCCCACAAACAGAAGCCAAAAAACAGCAGACCGGGCAAAGAGCGTTATCCAAAACACAGACGCTCCAAAACGGAACCCGAGCCAACGGGACTTACCTACCGAGAGCGCTTATATACAGAAAGACTAACGAGGACTAACGCGCTGCAGGTGATTACAGTAACAGGAGGCGGTACTAAGCAGGGGGCGGAGCCGACAGGGACCAAAACAAGGAAGTAAACAAACATGGTGGCGTCGCCGTGGGAACCGCGACCACAATTACGTCAGAAGCACGATGTCATAGAACACTGATAGCGTCTAAATTCTAAAGTCATTTCCAAACATTCATTCGGAACACAGTCACAGCAAGGTGAACGTAGCGACAGTGTTACTAGTTTATGTTTTCAAACAAAACCACGAAACAATTCTGGACTTTAAAAAATGTTCCCGGTCATTAAGCTGCATCGGGTCGACTGCAAAGGTATGTACATACAAAATATTTTACTTTACTGTATTTTTAGAACAAAACCCCAAGTTGGAAGAAAACATTTAACATGAAGGAAGCATGTTTGTGCTTGTGCCACGTTTGCCAGATTTGCCAAAATGACACATGCCGCTTGCTTAAAACAGACCCACATGACCCATTTCATTGCAAAACCTGGCAACAGTGGAGACCTGATGAATTTTTTTCTTTCCTCAGTGTGCGGATCCAATCTGCATGATTGTGTTCAGTGTGGTGTCCCTCTGACCCTTACTGAGAAAGCACCAAGTGAAACCACTGGGCCTCAGCCCCCCGTCAACAATGAGGTAGAGGATGCAGGTCAGGTACCTCTCCCACCTCTCCCAGAAAGCCCCCAGCATCAGGGTGAACAGGCTGAAGAGTCAGAGGATGAAAGCGATTATGATGATGATGAAGCTGATAATGATGATGACTGGACTCTTCAGCAGCAGAGCAATTTCTCATTTCAGCTTCCAGCAGCTTCCACTGAGGGGAACACACAGTTTGTCAGACATCCGGCTCTGGACGGCGTGAGCAAAATCATAGACGATGTCCACGAATATCTACGAAACAGAATTCCAAGAGAGTCCTTTGGCTACATGGCCCCAGGATATGGCAGAGACCACCCTCTGCTGGGCAGGAATGCTTGGAAGGCTGATGCATGGGGTGCCAGCTTTGGGGCGGCAGGGAATAGTTCCACACTTGGATGGTATCCGCTTTACAATACGCTGCAGCAGGGTGTATTGTACAATACACCAGCTACTTATGCCTCCAGTGCACCTAAACCTGCTTTCTTGGTGATGGCACAGAATCACCAACCTCAGTACAGCTCCTGGCCTGGAAACACTGTCAGATTTCCTGGTGAGGTCAGAGCTCACAGTTCCAATGCTGCTCCTGCCGTGGGCCAGAGCTGCAGGAGCCAGACGGAGCAAAGGAGCTCCAGGAAGAGGAGGAGAGAGACAAACTCCCCGAGCTCCTCTCACTGCTCCGAGACAGAGAGCGTCCCCAGGAAGATGAGAAGATGAGAGCATGAATGAGAATGAAAAGTCACGTCGATCAAGCAATAATAATAAAAACTTATGCTTGAAGTTTTGTAGAAGTAATAAAGATAAAATAAAATGCAATTATTTCATGTTTAACATAGCCTGTGTTCAATTGTTTTTTTGAGGGTCGAGCTCATATTTTATGATACAAATATAACATCTTTAAGAAATTTCTGTAATCACAAACAATACAGTCCAAAGTCTTAGATGATTACCAAGAACTTCAAGTTTATTCCATGATTTATGCAAAGCTAATATAAATTCAAATTCAAAATTCAAATTCAAAATGTATTTATTCAGTGCCATTTACAAGAGATGTTGTGAAAAAGCAGCTTTACAAATGTCCAAGCCAAGAGCGACAGTGGCAAGGCAAAACTCACTAGAGCATGAGGAAGAAACCTTGAGAAGAACCAAGACTCAAGGCGGGGGGGAGTGGGGGGGCATCCTCCTCTGGCTGACAACGGTCACCACAATGATAACAGTTTAAAGAGAAAAATAAATTAAAAATGAAATAAGCAAATGTACAAGTTTACTTAGCTGATACGTACTATTCTGGAAAATATTATTTAATTCATTTTTGATTTTCTTGAGAATTCTTTATAATATACTTCAATATATCTGAATATCTTGAATACATAATATTTTTTTAATTTTTAAAACTATTGATACAGCACATATTTAATTCAAACTATAGTCTATGTAGACTTCCAACACACACTGTCAGCTGTTAGCATCTCTTAAAGAATAATACTTGATATTGACTCAGTGTGGTAATAATTCTTTGGCTCCCTGTAGCTGCACGCATCAGATTCAAAACCTTGATGTTTGCCTACAAAGCCAAAAATGAACCAGCCCCTTCATACATGAGGTCAATGGTCAAAGCCCGATCCGTACCTGGAGTACTTCGAACCTCAAGTCTGGCTCGGCTTGAAATACCTTGCTTCAGATCTCATGGATGACAAGCATCGAGACTATTTTCTGTCCTGGCTCCAAGATGGTGGAATGAACTCCCACTTGCTGTCCGGACAGCAGAGTCCCTTGCGGTCTTCAAGCGCAGACTGAAGACCCATCTATTTGCAGAATATTTAAAGAACAACTGACACTGCTCCCATATTGATTGACTAAATTAATACTTATTGTAGGGTATTGTTTATGTTGTTTAATAAACTCTAGGACTTATTGTTTATAGCACTTTTCATTGTTTAAGATAGACTTTATGTATTTTGTACTTCTAGGTATCAGCATTCATCCCTGTATTCTACAGTATTCTAGTTCATTGGTATGTTTGATTCTAACCTACTGTACTGTACTAGGATATATTCTATGAGTAAATAATAAAGCACTTTTGTAAGTCGCTCTGGATAAGAGCATGTGCTAAGTGCCATAAATGTAAATGTAATTATACTTTATTAGTCACTTAATAATTAATTAAATAATTAAATAATTTCATCTCATGAGCTAGTGAAGTCCTGCCCCCTGGGGAGATTTACTCCCCCAATGTTCAGTTCATGGATACAGGCTTGACGTAACCTACATCACATGAGGTTATTTTAAAAGCTACAAGTGTGTAAGCTAACAAACCCTCTCATAAGCAAAGTAAATTAAAAAAAAAGGAAGATTTTCTCCACCTGAAATACTATTGTAATGTTCTGAGCACATACAAAGATGGAGTCGCTCGCAGTAAGATGAATGCAACTTTATTAGAGAACACGCTTAGCCCACAAACAGAAGCCAAAAAACAGCAGACCGGGCAAAGAGCGTTATCCAAAACACAGACGCTCCAAAACGGAACCCGAGCCAACGGGACTTACCTACCGAGAGCGCTTATATACAGAAAGACTAACGAGGACTAACGCGCTGCAGGTGATTACAGTAACAGGAGGCGGTACTAAGCAGGGGGCGGAGCCGACAGGGACCAAAACAAGGAAGTAAACAAACATGGTGGCGTCGCCGTGGGAACCGCGACCACAATTACGTCAGAAGCACGATGTCATAGAACACTGATAGCGTCTAAATTCTAAAGTCATTTCCAAACATTCATTCGGAACACAGTCACAGCAAGGTGAACGTAGCGACAGTGTTACTAGTTTATGTTTTCAAACAAAACCACGAAACAATTCTGGACTTTAAAAAATGTTCCCGGTCATTAAGCTGCATCGGGTCGACTGCAAAGGTATGTACATACAAAATATTTTACTTTACTGTATTTTTAGAACAAAACCCCAAGTTGGAAGAAAACATTTAACATGAAGGAAGCATGTTTGTGCTTGTGCCACGTTTGCCAGATTTGCCAAAATGACACATGCCGCTTGCTTAAAACAGACCCACATGACCCATTTCATTGCAAAACCTGGCAACAGTGGAGACCTGATGAATTTTTTTCTTTCCTCAGTGTGCGGATCCAATCTGCATGATTGTGTTCAGTGTGGTGTCCCTCTGACCCTTACTGAGAAAGCACCAAGTGAAACCACTGGGCCTCAGCCCCCCGTCAACAATGAGGTAGAGGATGCAGGTCAGGTACCTCTCCCACCTCTCCCAGAAAGCCCCCAGCATCAGGGTGAACAGGCTGAAGAGTCAGAGGATGAAAGCGATTATGATGATGATGAAGCTGATAATGATGATGACTGGACTCTTCAGCAGCAGAGCAATTTCTCATTTCAGCTTCCAGCAGCTTCCACTGAGGGGAACACACAGTTTGTCAGACATCCGGCTCTGGACGGCGTGAGCAAAATCATAGACGATGTCCACGAATATCTACGAAACAGAATTCCAAGAGAGTCCTTTGGCTACATGGCCCCAGGATATGGCAGAGACCACCCTCTGCTGGGCAGGAATGCTTGGAAGGCTGATGCATGGGGTGCCAGCTTTGGGGCGGCAGGGAATAGTTCCACACTTGGATGGTATCCGCTTTACAATACGCTGCAGCAGGGTGTATTGTACAATACACCAGCTACTTATGCCTCCAGTGCACCTAAACCTGCTTTCTTGGTGATGGCACAGAATCACCAACCTCAGTACAGCTCCTGGCCTGGAAACACTGTCAGATTTCCTGGTGAGGTCAGAGCTCACAGTTCCAATGCTGCTCCTGCCGTGGGCCAGAGCTGCAGGAGCCAGACGGAGCAAAGGAGCTCCAGGAAGAGGAGGAGAGAGACAAACTCCCCGAGCTCCTCTCACTGCTCCGAGACAGAGAGCGTCCCCAGGAAGATGAGAAGATGAGAGCATGAATGAGAATGAAAAGTCACGTCGATCAAGCAATAATAATAAAAACTTATGCTTGAAGTTTTGTAGAAGTAATAAAGATAAAATAAAATGCAATTATTTCATGTTTAACATAGCCTGTGTTCAATTGTTTTTTTGAGGGTCGAGCTCATATTTTATGATACAAATATAACATCTTTAAGAAATTTCTGTAATCACAAACAATACAGTCCAAAGTCTTAGATGATTACCAAGAACTTCAAGTTTATTCCATGATTTATGCAAAGCTAATATAAATTCAAATTCAAAATTCAAATTCAAAATGTATTTATTCAGTGCCATTTACAAGAGATGTTGTGAAAAAGCAGCTTTACAAATGTCCAAGCCAAGAGCGACAGTGGCAAGGCAAAACTCACTAGAGCATGAGGAAGAAACCTTGAGAAGAACCAAGACTCAAGGCGGGGGGGAGTGGGGGGGCATCCTCCTCTGGCTGACAACGGTCACCACAATGATAACAGTTTAAAGAGAAAAATAAATTAAAAATGAAATAAGCAAATGTACAAGTTTACTTAGCTGATACGTACTATTCTGGAAAATATTATTTAATTCATTTTTGATTTTCTTGAGAATTCTTTATAATATACTTCAATATATCTGAATATCTTGAATACATAATATTTTTTTAATTTTTAAAACTATTGATACAGCACATATTTAATTCAAACTATAGTCTATGTAGACTTCCAACACACACTGTCAGCTGTTAGCATCTCTTAAAGAATAATACTTGATATTGACTCAGTGTGGTAATAATTCTTTGGCTCCCTGTAGCTGCACGCATCAGATTCAAAACCTTGATGTTTGCCTACAAAGCCAAAAATGAACCAGCCCCTTCATACATGAGGTCAATGGTCAAAGCCCGATCCGTACCTGGAGTACTTCGAACCTCAAGTCTGGCTCGGCTTGAAATACCTTGCTTCAGATCTCATGGATGACAAGCATCGAGACTATTTTCTGTCCTGGCTCCAAGATGGTGGAATGAACTCCCACTTGCTGTCCGGACAGCAGAGTCCCTTGCGGTCTTCAAGCGCAGACTGAAGACCCATCTATTTGCAGAATATTTAAAGAACAACTGACACTGCTCCCATATTGATTGACTAAATTAATACTTATTGTAGGGTATTGTTTATGTTGTTTAATAAACTCTAGGACTTATTGTTTATAGCACTTTTCATTGTTTAAGATAGACTTTATGTATTTTGTACTTCTAGGTATCAGCATTCATCCCTGTATTCTACAGTATTCTAG